>NC_134693.1:10900744-11115744 GCF_050947455.1 Rhinoderma darwinii
TTGCCTGTCTACACAGGGAGCTGTGCTGCCGGCTGGCGACCGTTTTTCTGGTCGAATTAAACGACATGATCAGCCGATTAACGAGCGTTTGCGTGCTCATCGGCTGATCGCTGATCTGTTTACACAGGGCAATGATCGGGAACGAGCATTTGTATGAATGGTTAGGCCCTGTTCACACAGTTTTTTTTTACATGTTTTTTGACGCAGAAACCACGTCGGAAAATGCGTCAAAAAATGGCCTAAACCGCCTCCCATTCATTTCAATGGGAGGCGGAGGCGTTTTTTTCCCACGAGCGGTAAAACCAAAACGAAGCGACATGCCCTATCTTCGGGTGTTTATGTCTCTGACCTCCCATTGACATCAATGGGAGGCAGAGATAGCGTTTTTGGCCGTGGGCAAAAGACGCGAAAAACTCTGCAAAAACGCGGCAAACAGCGTGCAGGCAGATCAAAATCTGCCTCAAAATTTCAGATTGAATTTTGAGGCAGAATTTTCTGCCTGCAAAAAAACTCAGTGTGAACAGGGCCTTAGGAATGAGCTGTCGTCCTAACACTTGTTCGCGCGATAATTGGCCCGTGTTAAAGGTCCGTTAGTCTAGTTGATTTTGCCATGACAACCCCAGAGCAAGCACGATATTTGTCGGACTCCAGCGGTTGGATCAGGAGAGGAGTCTTTATCATGAACTTAAAATCTATGGATTATTGTTTAAAAGTCCAGGACCCCTTTAACGCCCAAAAACATTTTATTCAAATTAGGGGGAGGAGCCATTCTGAGAGTCCATTTTTTTTATTTTTGTAGAATTTTTTTTTTTACATTTGGGAGAAGTAACTGGAAATTAATTACAAATTCTGCTTCATGCCATCAGACAACTTAGAGATACAGACATATGAGAATAATATACATGAGACTAACACGGGGTACTCGCAGTGTGCAGATAAGCCTCCGGGAGGCGCACGTCCTCACTACATCATCATACAATGGGAGAGGTGCGGATCTCATTACCTGGTGGACGATCTTGCTGAATGCTTCCTGCAGTTTACCGTGAATCGCGCACAATTTCTTGGCGTCTCGGTTGGCTTCGTGGATGGGGATTAGAACTTTGTAGACGTCGTTCACGGCCTCGTACATGCCGGCCTGAAAAATCGATGGTGATGATATAACGATACAACTAGAATAATATAAACCAATGCCGACCCGTTCATTACAATATACTCCGCTGCTTAAAGTGAACCTGCTGATTTCCAGAATCGCATATTTCCTCTCTCCGTTACTGCGGAGGGGACGGCTCTTCCTGATGTGATATCTGAACTGTGGGCTCCGAACCAATCACGTCTCTCCCCTGCTGCTCTTCCTCACATAGAAAGTGACACTCTGCAGCTGCATCCCCCTCCTCTCCTTCATCTTCTAGTTACGGTTTTACACTAGATGGATTTTTGGGAGCTGAGGAGGTTTCTGACCATTTACAGAGAGTCTGCCGACAGGGAAAGGGAAACTAAAGGCTGCTGAAAGGTGAGGAAGATGAGACTGAGGGCTTAGTCAGACGAACGTTGAAACAGTCCGTGTGATGACGTGTTTTTTTTAAGTTTAATTTAATTTTTTAACAGCCGTAGGCTCCAACGTAGATGTGAACAGAGTCTTAAAAAAATATGGCTGTCTTCTTCTAAAAACAACGCCACACCTATCAACAGGTTGTGTGGGGTATTGCAGCTCAGCTTCATTAACTTCAATGGAGCTGAGCTGCAATACCAGACACAACCCAATGGACAGGTGTGGCGCTATATCTGGAAGAAAGCAGACCTGTTTTTGTAGTCCTGAAACCTCTTTAAGCATACAGCACCACCTACAGACTGTAATAAAGAACTGCAGGCTACCACTTAAAGGGTGATTTAACGTTCAGGTGCTTTTAACAAATATGTTAAATTCTAGATGATCATTTCCTTTGTCAGGTGACTGCAAAGAAAATTACCAGGTTGTCCAGGATTAGAACAACATGGCTGTTTTATCCCAAAAACAGCACCACACCTGTCCACAGGTTGTGTGTGGTATTGCAGCTTAATGGAGCTGGTTTTCTAATGCTGATAACCCTGTCAGGATGGAGGCATTTTTTGGGATTTTCGTTATCATTTTTTCCTTCCCACCTTCCAAAAGCCATAACTTTTTTATTTTCCCGTCGATACAGCCTTATGGGGGCTGGTTTTCTGCAGGACGAGTTGTAGTTTTTCACGGCACAATTTATTGTACCATATAATGTATTGGAAAACGGAAAAAAAGAATATTTGTGGAGTAGAATAGGAAAAAAACAGCGATTCCTCAAGGTTTGGAGGGGATACGTTTTACGGCTTTCACTGTACGGTAAAAATGTCAATACGATTGCGGCGATATCAAATTTATATCGTTTTTTTTTAGGTTTTGCTCCTTTTACAAGGAATAAACGAATTGTTAAAAATAAAATTTGTGTTTTGTCGCCACATTCTGAAGCCGTAACTTTTTTATTTTTCCGCCGATTGTGCGCTATGAGGGCTTATTTTTTGCGGGGTGAGCTGTAGTTTCTATTTGTACCATTTTGGGCTACATGAAACTTTTTGAACACATTTTATTTAATTTTTTGTGGGATTTGAAGTGACCAAAAAAACAGCATTTCTGGTTTATATTTTTTTCTTTTTACGGCGTTCACCGTGCGCAATAAATAATGATATAATGTAATAGTTCTGACTTTTACGGATACCAATTTTGTATATTTTTTACATTCCTTCAGAGAAAAATGGGAAAAGTTTTTTTTTTTTTAACTTTAAAAATTTTTTTTTTACACTAATAAAATCTTTATTTAACTTTTGTTTTTTTACACATTTGCTTAGTCCCCCTAGGGGCTTCTGCCAGAGACACTGCTTAACAGGAGATGAAGAAAGGCAGCCCATGGGGCCTTCATTAGGCCCCTGGGCTGCCATGACAACTATTGGCGCCCCAATCTAATTGTGGGGGGGATAATGAGCTGTCAGAGGGGGGGGGGGCCCCCTCTTTCTCATGTCTTAGGTGCTGCTATCGTGCTTGATTGCAGTATCTAAGGAGTTAAACAGCCAGGAACAGAGCGATCGCTATTCCTGGCCATTAGTCCCGGGTGTCAGCTGTGAAACACAGCTGACACCCGCTGCGTATGGATACAGGTACATACAAATCCTCTAATAAAGGGTGCGGCAGTCAGGGCATGCTGGGAATTGTAGTTTTGCCAACAGCTGGAGAGTCGCAGGTTGGAGACACTAGTATATACTGTATACGCTGTACACTGCTGCGTGATTTATGAGAACTCCAGTTCCTTCCGTGACAGGAGCAGAAATGTATTTAGGGCGAATTAACATTTCCTTGGACGAGGAGCCGGAGGAGAGAAATGAACTGGATAAAAGATGCATCCGATGTAAAGATGCCGAGCGCCTTCTGCTCACACGTTACTCGTGCCGTCGACTTTATATTCCAGCGTGAGAAGTGACCGGAGATCATGGATAGTAAGAACGCTGCCAGGAAGCAACTAACCACCACGAAATAAAGCTATGTTACCATGGAGAACGACGCTGCCGCCTGTTCTAGGAGTCCGACCAGTCCGGCCTCTGTGAAGTATTTCCCTGAGCAAATTCCTTCTTCATCCGGAGACACCACGTCGTCCGACACCGCAGACTCTTCTAAGACATTGGAGGAAATGTTCTGCAAAAACAGTCGATATCTAAGGGATCGTCTCCGTAAATCGTGCATTATAAAAAAGACAGGACTGGGATTTTTTCTGGTTTTATCTAAATAAAGCTTAAAGGGGTATTCCGGTTACAATAAGTTACCCCCTGTCCGTAGGGTAAGGGGTAACTTGCTGATCGATGGGTTTTAGATAGCTCGGACCCCCACCGTTTACAGGAACGGGGACCCCGAACCCCTCATTTGAACCGAGCGGCAGGTCACTCCTGCGCACTGCCGCTCCATTCATTCCCTATGGGAGTGCCGGAGATAGCCGTACGGCGCTGCCATATAGAATGAATGTAGGTTCAAACGAGGAGTTCGGGGTCCCGGTTCCTGTAAACGGTGGGGGTCCGAGCTGTCTGACACCCACCGATCAGCAAGTTACCTCTTACCCTACGGACAGGGGGTAGCTTGTTTTAACCGGAATACCCATTTAAACTTTGTGTAATAAAAAGTTGTGCAACTTTCTTATATACTTTGCATTTCAATTGCTCCCCATTTTCATTATCTCTGCTTGCTGACAATGAATTGTTTCTATCCAGAGGCTGAAAAACCATCCTGAAAATTCAAAACGAAACAGGTGCAGAGTTTGTAATAATAGAGAGCTCTGACACATTGTAACAAGCCATGCAGCTCTGTCACTTGCAAATTTTCAGAGCGGGTTTTCAGTCTCTCAAACGAAACAAGAACGTCAGCTTTTGGAGGAGTTGCAAATTAAAAGGGGGTATCCCATCTGAAAAATTGTGAAACTTCTAATCTACTTTGCTCTTTAATTCTTCCCCATTTTCAATAGATCTGCTTGCTGTATTCTTGTTTACATCCATAGGCTGTACAAACCTAATAATTCTATTTCTCACAGCTGAAGGTTCGTTATAATTGTATCTAGACAATCCTGTAAAGTAAACACATCAGCAGCACAAATTTCTCTCCTGGCCTGATAGTTTGTTACAATGTATCAGTGCAGGTAAAATGTATCAGTCCAGAGTCCAGACTGTTTACCTCACAGAGGATTGTCTAGACGCGTTTCAAATCCCAAACGGTGAGTATTAGGTCTGTATAGTTTTTAATCCTCTGGATGAAAACAAGAATGTTCCAATTCACTGACAGCAAGCAATCATGAAACATAAATAAACTATATTAGATTGCAGGACTTTTCACTATACAATGATTAAGCTTTATTTCCTTACTGTTGGTCTATACTCACCTGGAAGGTGACACAGCCAACTGGAAGATACTTGCGGTCTTCTAGCATGCTGAGATATTCGGCGACCAGCGCGGCGGAGTGCACCAGGCACTGTGCGGATTCTGCGTGGTTGCTCCGTTCAGAGTGTTTACCCGCCATGTTCTGCAGCCACGTTAACCGCAGATCCGGGGACGTCTGATAACCTTTGGCAATTCTAAAACAAGACAAATATATATATATATGAGAATAAAAGTTAGATAAGCGGCGCCGTGTACACCGCATCTCCTAGTACCGAGGACCTGGGTCATTAGACCACCCACTGATGGAATCCTCTCCGCCAGTTCTCTATCCTGAATCTGTAGGGGTGAATAGTGAGGAGACTCATGATACCAGAGCTTGTTAAAGGGATTTCCCAAAAACAGGAAAACCCTCCGAAGACCCCAAACTAAAAATAATCAACTTTGTAATATATTTGCAGGAATAAAGACGTTTTCTATAATGACGTCACTAGCCACAGTGACATTTCATCCATAGTGACGTAATATCCCACAGCGCAGATTAGCGGTCACGTGACGTCATTATGGACAACATGTCTTCATGCCAGACTCAAAACACAACAATGGAGACCACCAGAGCGAATCTTAACCCCTTAAGGACACAGCCAATTTTGGCCTTGAGGACAGAGCAATTTTTTTACATTTCCCTCTTTGCATCCCGACGCTCATAACTCTTTTATTTTTTGTACGACGTAGTTGTATGAGACTTTGTTTTTTTGCGGGACGAGTTGTACTTTATGTAGGTACTATTTTTTGGTACAAATACATTATCGTTCAATTTCTATAAATTTTTATTTTGGCGAAAATGCAGAATAAAAGCAGTTCCGCTGCAGTTTTTTTTTTTTTTTTTTTTTTACACCATACACTGATCATAATAAATAATGTTATACGATAGTTGTACAGGTTGTTACGGTCGTGGCGATACCAAATATGTTTATATTATTTCATGTTTTGGGACTTATATTTTAAAAAGTTTATGTATTAAAAAAAGTGTGTTTCTGTGTATTTTTTTTACTTTTTATTTCTTTATTTATCATTAATTTTTTTTTACATTCATTTAACTTTTTTTTTTAATCCCATAAAGGGATTTATCATTTTGATTTTGATTTTGTAACTGTAATGTACTGCCATAGATCTATATGCCAGTACATTAGCCTGTTACTGATCGTACACAGGCAGTTGTTAGGGCATACCTCAGTATGCCCTAACAACAGGAAATATGTTCAGACAGCCCTGGGGTCCTTCAATGGACCCTGGGCTGTCTGGCCATACGAGTTGTGGGCTTTGATCGCGTCACAGTTATCTTCTGTGACGCGATCAACGTGCAGTCCCCTCTCTTTGAACGCCGCGATCAGCTTTCATCGCGGCGTTCAAAGGGTTAACGGCGGAGAGAAGATGTTTCTCTCCTCTCCGCTGTCAGAGCGGGGCCGTGGCTGTGTATTACAGCCGTTGCCCCGCTCTCGATCGCGCGCACAGACGCGCGCAGGGACGGCTGTCACACAGGACGAGTATGCTCGTCCTAATGCGCGAAGTGCTCGCCGCTCAGGACGAGCATACTCGTCCTGTGTCGGGAACCAGTTAAAGGTAAGTATATTACAAAGTTGATTCTTTGTCTCTATGGTTACAGACTACAAACAAACCCTGTGTGTAGTCTGATCACTCCGCTCCATTTTCTTGTACTGTCTGTAGCGAGCAATAGTAGGAGAGAGTGAAGTAACGCATGACTGCGGGCTCAGACTATACACAATGTTTGTTTAGAGTCTGTAACCATGGAGACACATTGGTCTGCATAGGAGCTGTATACACAAAACTGTATGCATTGGAGCAATAAAAAAAATTCTGCAGTGGTAAAAATTCTCCCACCTGTACATGAGGTCAATCAGCATCTCCGGGTCCTCCTGGTGTTCCTTCATCTTCACGGTGTCTGAAAGTATCATATGGAGGTTGAATACCAGATCCTGAACCTGAAATACAAAAAAAAATTACAGTACATCAAATGTTCTCAAATAAAAAAATGGAAAAACATTAAAAAGACAAAAAAACACAAACCCTAAATATTTCAGGGTTTATGCAAAAAATAATTCCAATAAAGTGCCAAGAAAAAGAGGTGAGTCCTAAAATGTGATATGATAGTGACCATGCCGGTGCCCTGAGGTCTCGTTCATAACTGGAGGCAGTGGCGCTACATCAAAAAACGATGGCAAAAAGTTTACAAACACTTTGCTTTACTGTTGAGTCATTTAATGTTTTCTCCATTCACAACCAGAGCTGCTTTCAAAACGGCAGGTTGCCTTTGGAAACAGTGATTTAACTCCTCCACCCCTGTGAGACGTGATCGATCTTCTTAGCTGTCACCTGAGCTCCCACAATGCACTGTTTTAGCTTTAGATGTAAATGGAGACGAACACATCACAGAACTCGAAATCAATGAAAGTTAAAAGGATTGTCCAGCTTAGAAAACCCATTTTCATATACACTATTGGGCAATTATGAGTTAATAGAGGGGGGTCTTCTGTTCAGGGGCTGCAGGGAAATTGAAGATTTAAGGCCCTTTTACGCCGGCAAATGATCATATTACCGATCATTAGTCTTCAATTCTGGCTACATGCAGCCACCACTAGGAGGAGCTCACTACATACAGATTTATACACATCCCATTGAGCTCAATAATAACACCGTATACAGTGAGCTCCCCCTAGTGGTGGCTGCAGGTAGCCAAAATTGTATCACTGAATTCTAAGTTTAGGCAGGAGATTTAGAAAACATTTTAATAAAGATTTGAAAAGGTGCAGAAATCCCCCGACGTAATGACCTTCCGTATAGTTGACCACTCGTTTTGGATCATAATATGAAGAATTACATCTCAGGCACCGTGCACGCACCTGATCAGAGAATGTTGTCTCACGTAGCTCCAGATCCTCCTCAGCGTAGGTTAATATAGTCTTCAAGGAGCGCCTTAAAAAGTCCTCGTTGAAATTCTGAGACGTTCCGACCAGGGAAGACAGAGACATGGTCACCTGCATCTTCACCCGGGCAAAATTCTGCAACATAAACATCAGAAACAACTTGTAGAAAACTTCATGAAGAATCATACGGAGTGAGAGTCCGGACAAAGATCTACAACCTTCTCATAGACTTTGCGTTTCGATTATTCACAATTGCTACAATCGTTGCTTGCTGGCAGTGAATAGAAACATTCTAATGTATATTCTGAGGCTGAAAGCTCATCCAGTGCGGGTGCTGCGCACAGCTGAGCAATTTGTTATAATGTGTCAGTCTAAGCAGTTTAACTGAACGCAGCAGAATCAGAACAATTCTCTATACCGGCCTCCGGGTTATTGCTCTAACCTACACTGATACATTGTAACAAACTAGATCAGGCTCTGAATGGAAACAAGATCTTGAAAATGGTGAGGAATTAAAACACAATGGAGGGATATACTAAGCAAACGGGCAAAATTATAAAGTGCCCAAAAAAACAACCACCAAAAATCGACAAGGTGTGCGCCAAAGTTATGTGAGTATTAGTTTTTACTTCTCGCTCCACCGTTTTGAAATGGATGTAAAATCCACCAAATTGATAAAAGATGGGTCATTTTTCTGACGCCACGTCAGGAGGAAAAGTGTCTAACACGCCTCGCAAGTTTCACCGAATATATTATGCCACGTGTGCCACTTTGACAAATCTGGTGCAATGTCCGCCACTTTTGGTAACTCATAAATCGCAGCATCCGATGACACTACTGATTGTGCATATTAAGATGCTGAATAACTTCTTATAATCATTATTACCATTTATTATCCGCTTACGTGAATGAGCACCTTCAACTTAAAGGGGTTGTCTGGTTTAGGACACCTATTTCTAAATAATTTATTAGGAAATTTATAGGAGTTAATGGGGGCAGGACTCATCTATTAATCAGTGCGGCACTACATGGACAGCCAATCGATTTCAGTCGGATCTGTGTAATACTTTTTTTTCCCTGTGGTGGCGCTGCAAGTGAACTAAACACATGCGCCAGAATTTAAAGGAGTTGTCCAGTTTAGAAAACCCATTGTCATGCACCCTATTAGTGAGTTCTGACATAATATCGGGGGGTCCTCTGTTCAGGGTCCTCATCTCTTGGTCAGGGTGGAGAGCGGTTACATAGAGCGTCTCTCCGTATGGAGGACCTGCCAAGTGTAATACTTCATTTCTCCTGTGGTGGCGCTGCAGGGATATTAAACACTTACTGCCAGGTTTTCCCACAGATCGCTGGGGGTCCAGCAGGGGGAGACTTTGTGATCAGCTTATTGTCATGGGACTCTTCTAACAAGTAGGAATTGTCCAAAGTGGAGAACTCTTTTAAGCAGTGGGCCATCATGTGATCATCTTATTGTCAAGGAAGCCTTCTGGTAAAAATGGATTATTCAAAGCGGATGACTCCTTTAATGCAGAGGCTTAAAAAAAATACAAAAAACCCTGCTCCAGTACAGTAATTCAGCCCCCCAAAAAAACAAAAAAAAAAACCCAAGAGAAGATGGCCGAACTTACATTGCCGATTTCAAAGTTCTGCCTCATGAGGAGGTAAAGCGAGGCGCTGGCGTGTGATCGGATGGTACTGATACTGCTGCTGCAATGTCTGAGCAGCCTGAGGCACAGGTCAGCGCACTGCTCAGTCTCCTCTTCAAACAGCAGCTCAGGAAACTGGGTGAGAGAAGAACAAACACAGAAATTAGAATAATAATTCTGAAAACAGAAACGATCCCGCCAGTGTGATCCGACGGCACTGCAGAAGAGAGCCTGGCCTTACAAACAGAAGTTTAGGTCTAGCCCAAAGGGTGGTGAGGTCTGTCTGCTGCATGTACAGCCGGCCATAAATGTAATGATTCTCCTCCTATATGACGACAGTTATGGTTTTGTTTTTTTTATATTTGTGAAGCTATAGTCTAATTTAGTTGTTTTTTTCTCTTATTGGGAACATCTTTAAACATCTGTTGAGAGGCCAGTGGTATAGAGAACCCCTTTAAGGCCCTATTCACATCACGCTATTGCCCTACATTTAAAGCTCCAGATGTACAATATAAATGTGTTCATATGGCTCCATTATCCCAATGGAGACCAAAAGAGTGCCCTTTTGGCCTCCGCCGAGTTAGTATACGTCGGTATCGCGTTTTTTTTGAAGGATGGAGTAGCATAGTAGACTACAGCATCCCATCCTGAGGGATTCTACAAGGAAAATGTATACCACATGGCATGGTTTTTTAAACATGGGAGCCTATGGGTGAAGGATGCCACTGTATGGCATCCGTCACAGGTATACTTTATATACCTCGGGGAGCTCCCAACATCACTGTCCATATATGGACAGTGACTTCAGGAGTATTCCCAGGGTCGGTCTACGGGCGACGTATCCCACTGTATGCCATGCAATGGGATATGTTTGGGCCTTTTGTTGGAGGTATACATCATGGGTTATCCCGACGTATACGGTACCTCCAACGGAAGGCCTAAATACGAATGAGGCCTAACTGTGGCAATGTACACCGCCTGTACAAAACTTGTTGCAGGGATCCAAATCAGCGTTTCTCCAATTTGCCGGCCATTTGCAGATTTCCCCAGATTTGCTCCTCCCTTGTCAAATTTAAGCAAATCATAAATCTATTTTTCCATTGTTTTCTCTCCCGGGTTCATGGATGAAACAAGCTTTTATATTGCCCAAGTGAGTTGCATCAGAGTGCGCCCACCCTCCAGTTATGCCATACCTTAGAAACCAATGCCCTTTGTGTTGCAAAGCAGTGCTGCAGATAGAGGGCGCTCTGGTTGCAGGCCATGCTATGAAGGAGGGTCTTCAATACCCCACCCAAGATACTCTCCTTGGACTCGGTTAACGACACAGTCTGGTGGAAAAAAACAAAAAACGCGTAAGCATTTTCCAGATTTCCCATCCAGGAAACAAAACTTTTGCAATCCCCTACTGTAAGAGATAATCCCACCTGGACTATAATCTCCAAGGTGTCCAGTATAATCAGATTGGCCTCGGTGGCCAGGTTGCCATCTATGAGAGCTTCATGATCCAGTTCTGCTCTGGACCTAATGTGGAAGAGAAGAGATTATTATAGAAGTCAAAAAAACTGCTGATAACGGCACAAGACGCTGAAAAAACCAAATATCAAATGGAGACACGACGCGTTTCACGGCTTCTTCAGAGACGTCAACACACAACGGGAAAGAACCACTGATAACATAAACAAGTAACAACATCCAAGGCCATAAAAACCGTCAGGACTGTATTTAGGATAAGGCCCAGTTCACATCTCGTTTTGCGCACACAGTTGCAGAATACATATACATCAAAAAAGCTGCAAAAACAAAGGCATTTTTAACATCTTTTATCGTGTACATTTTTATATGTTTGAGTCCGTTCTTACTTCATAAAGCGTATACGTTTTTTGTTCACGAGCAAAATCAATAAAGATTTGCAAAGTCAAAACATAAGGGAAGTAGTGGGGAGTGGCCGATGCGTTTTATGGCCCCCGTTCTAAGGGGCTTGGTAGGGGGAGCCACTGTTTTGTCACATGACCTGAGTACTTTCCTATATACGGTGATAGAAAACGTATACGTTTGGTGTATGCAAATGTAGGGTTACGTTTACATACGTCATTCATACGTCGTCCATTGACTTCAATACAAATAAATAAATACGTATAGGTTTGTTATGTTTTTGAAAAGTACTGAAAAGCGTAGCAGACAAGACTATTCCGGTATACGGAAAAAAAAAAGGATAGGACATAAGCACACAAAACGTAAGCACAAATTACACTATTGGGGCATCTATCGCCTCCATTGGTATTAATGTACACACTGGGGCACACGTTTTCACGCTTTATTTCATTTTCAAAACGTGCACGTCAGACGTACATTAAAAACGAGATGTGACCTGAGCCTAAGACCGTAATGAAAGACGCGCATTTAATGGATGTTAGATTTAATAGGCCTCAGTTATCAAAACTGTCTAACAGAAAAACTGGCCTTGTTGCCCATAGCAACCAATCAGAGCTCAGCTTTTATTTTACCAGAGCAGCTCAAGAAATGAAAGCAGAGCTCTGATTGGTTGCTATGGGAAACAAGGCCAGTTTTTCTGCGAGGCCTAGTTCACACAGAGGAAATTGGAGGCAGAAAAATCTGACGATGGTTCTGCCTGTAAAATTGAGGTGATTTTTAGGTGGTTATTAAAATGTGGGGCGTTTTTACAGTTTCTATAGGCCCTAGAAATACCACCAATGGTTATAGACTCTAGTAGGGGGAACATTTATAAAACTTCTCTAGTTCCCCATAGCAACCAATCAGAGCTCACTTCTCTCCACAACGCCCACTTGGTCAAAAAGTAAAACACGCCCAGTTGGTTATTAAGAAACTCATTAGCATAAAGCTAAAATAAGTCATAACTCCGTCAAAAATGATAATTTTTCTAAATAAAAAACACTGCTGTAATCTACATTCAGCGCCGATCACATCATGTACAAGAGAGGCCACTTATAATGTGGTGACAGAGACTCTATAATATGATGGAAACTCAAAAAGATGAACAAGAGAAGGAAAACGGGAAATGTCGTAGTCCACGTAACGTCGAACATGCATACACAGTTAGTATGCACAGTCCATGTCACAGACCATTCATCATCACGTCAAATTCCCAGTAATCTACACTCACAATTATGTTAAATGTTCTTGGAAACAGTCAACAAGGTTATCGTCTAACGCCCCTAACAGCTTAGCCGAGATCCTGTAGTGCAGGGGGGCTGTTAGTTTTCCCTATATCAGATAACTATACAGTGCCTGGTGTAAAAACAACATTTCCTCAAATTCAAATCACCAGAGCAAACTCTGTGCAGATACTGAACAAGCAGGGAATGCTGGGAAACCACATCTCTAAAGCATGCAGAAATGGAAATGCAGCTCTGGAGTATAATACAGGATGTAACTCCGGATCAGTACAGGATAAGTAATGTAATGAATGTACACAGTGACTGCACCAGCAGAATAGTGAGTGCAGCTCTGGAGTGTAATACAGGATGTAACTCAGGATCAGTACAGGATAAGTAATGTAATGTATGTACACAGTGACTCCACCAGCAGAATAGTGAGTGCAGCTCTGGAGTATAATACAGGCTGTAACTCAGGATCAGTACAGGATAATAATGTAATGTATGTACACAGTGACTCCACCAGCAGAATAGTGAGTGCAGCTCTGGAGTATAATACAGGCTGTAACTCAGGATCAGTACAGGATAATAATGTAATGTATGTACACAGTGACTCCACCAGCAGAATAGTGAGTGCAGCTCTGGAGTATAATACAGGATGTAACTCCGGATCAGTACAGGATAAGTAATGTAATGTATGTACACAGTGACTCCACCAGCAGAATAGTGAGTGCAGCTCTGGAGTATAATACAGGCTGTAACTCAGGATCAGTACAGGATAATAATGTAATGTATGTACACAGTGACTCCACCAACAGAATAGTGAGTGCAGCTCTGGAGTATAATACAGGATGCAACTCCGGATCAGTACAGGATAAGTAATGTAATGTACGTACACAGTGACTCCACCAGCAGAATAGTGAGTGCAGCTCTGGAGTATAATACAGGATGTAACTCAGGATCAGTACAGGATAAGTAATGTATGTACACAGTGACTCCACCAGCAGAATAGTGAGTGCAGCTCTGGAGTATAATACAGGATGTAACTCAGGATCAGTACAGGATAAGTAATGTAATGTATGTACACAGTGACTCCACCAGCAGAATAGTGAGTGCAGCTCTGGAGTATAATTCAGGATATAACTCAGGATCAGTACAGGATAAGTAATGTAATATATGTACACAGTGACTCCACCAGCAGAATAGTGAGTGCAGCTCTGGAGTATAATACAGGATGTAACTCAGGATCAGTACAGGATAAGTAATGTAATGTATGTACACAGTGACTCCACCAGCAGAATAGTGAGTACAGCTCGGGAGTATAATACAGGATGTAACTCAGGATCAGTACAGGATAAGTAATGTAATGTATGTACACAGTGACTCCACCAGCAGAATAGTGAGTACAGCTCTGGAGTATAATTCAGGATGCAACTCAGGATCAGTACAGGATAAGTAATGTAATGTATGCGCACAGTGACTCCACCAGCAGAATAGTGAGTGCAGCTCTTGAGTATAATACAGGATGTAACTCAGGATCAGTACAGGATAAGTAATGTATGTACACAGTGACTCCACCAGCAGAATAGTGAGTACAGCTCTGGAGTATAATACAGGATATAACTCAGGATCAGTACAGGATAAGTAATGTAATGTATGTACACAGTGACTCCACCAGCAGAATAGTGAGTGCAGCTCTTGAGTATAATACAGGATGTAACTCAGGATCAGTACAGGATAAGTAAACTGTAAATTTGTTTTAAGGTTGGATATATGTAACCAGTTTCCCCTACAGATAAGCTGTAGTTACCACCTGTAGTAACGACACAATTCATTGCCATGTAAATCATACAGGAAACATAATAAATGACGATTACACTCACACACAGGTAACAGCAGATCTCAGGCTACAGGTTATAACAACACGGAAGGGAATTCATAAAATGCAGATTGTTATGGAGAAGGGAAACACACTACAGAAACTGTACCTGGAGGGTTTGTGGCTTCTAAATACACAGCGCATGTGGAAAGACAACCAAAAGCAGTCATTAGGATGGGCTAAGGGAAGACCGAGAGGTGAAGACCCACCAGAATGGGTCTGGGTTTTGAAAAAAAAATCTATTTTTTTTTAAACCCATTATACCCAATGTGGCCTAATTATCTTATGGGAAGAGCGTCTTATGGGAAATAATGCAAACCTCTCCCAGCTTGACTGCCGCTAAATGATGCTTAGTGGGGACCCTATAGTTTAAAAGAACCTTACTACATTTCGAAACCTATTCCATAGTGTGCAAATAAAAAGTTACTAGGGACTGGCATTCCTTCTAATCTCATACAACCCCATTAATTTGCATTGCATTATACTTTACTTTCTGAAAAAAATCCTTAAAGGGGTTGTCCACTACCAGACAACTAATGCCCTATCCACCGGATAGGTCATCAGTATACGATCAGGGGGGTGGGTCTGACAACCGGACCCCGAACCGATCAGCTGCTTCGGCTGCCGGATTCTATGTAGTTTATGCAGAGCTCGGAGCCGGAAGCAGATGGCTTCTTACAATGCATAGCGGCCGTGTATTCACTTGAATAGGAGCAGAGTTGCAGTTTTGCCGCTTGGCCGCTATTCCGTGACCGGAGCAATCTGCTTTCGCCATGGACGTCCAGAGCCCGGAGGCAGATCGGTGCGGGGTCCGGGTGTCGTACCACCACAGATCATATACTGATGACCCATCTGGTGGATAGGTCATCAGTTGTCCGGTAGTGGACAACCCCTTTAATGAACTGCCCCCCCTTTTCACAGAAGGTGAGGGATGCTTTACAGATGAGATAACATGAGGTGGGCAGTGATATCATCAGCCCTTCCCAGATAACTCCACCCCTTCCTCTTTGACATCATCAGCCCTCCTCAGTGTCATGGGCCTTTCATGCCGTCACTGATCTTATGACTACAAGTGATAATGAAGTAAAAACATTCCATTTTACAGCAGACCATAAAACGAGATGCTATTTTTGGAACTAATCTGCAATTCAGTCCGTTTGGCCACTAGATGTCAGCACATGTGAAAACTGGAATATTTCAGTAATTTTTTTGTTGTTGCATGGATACATTATAAACAGAATAAAAAAAATATAGAAACAGAAAACTTTCTGGTGATGAGGTCTCATTGGAAACCCTAAACCAAACCTTCAATATCGGTGGGGGAGGGTAAAACATCCCTTCTCAACTAGCATTACCTTTTGGTCCAGACTGCATTACTAAAGTATCTCCTTAGCAGGATAAGATTACCTATGTAAATGTGACAACTCTTGCTTATGTCTTCCGCAGAATCCTGGTTGGGAACTACTGTGCTATATAGTATCATTTATATTGTAATGGTGGATAATTTAAAGTGTAACTAAACGTCCAATAAACTTCTGACTTGTCATAGTGACAGGTCAGAAGTTTGGATTGGTGGGGGTCCGAGCACTGAGACCCCCACCAATAACTCTTGTGAGCGCTCGGCCGCTTCGTGTCTGTTCGGCTTTTTCCAGAAATAAATGTATCGGTGTACGGACTCAATAGAAAGTCTATGAGCCGGTGCACCGATACATCGACTTTCCGGAAAAAGCCGAACAGACACGAAGCGGCCGAGCGCTCACACGAACGCTTCAGCTGCTTCGTTCTAGCGATTGGTGGGGGTCTCAGTGCTCGGACCCCCACCAATCCTAACTTCTGACCAGTCACTATGGCATGTCAGAAGTTTGTCAAACGTTTAGCTACACTTTAATTTCTAATAATTTAACCCCTTAAGAATGCGGCAATCTAAAAGCCATAACTTTTTTATTTTCCGTTGACATAGCCATATAAGGACATATTTGTTGCAGAATAAGTTTTATTTTTTTTAAAGACTCTATTCTTTCCTTGCGGGGGGGGGGGGGGGGGGTGTAATGGAATTTAAAAAAAAAATTCGTCCATTGTTTTTATGGAGTTCCCTGCGATATAAATGACACGTTAACTTCATTCTGCCGGTTTTCAAGGTCACGGCGTTGCTACATTTATACCATTTTTTTTAATGTTTTAATACTATTGCACAATAAAAGCTTTTTTTGTAAGAATTTTTTCGTTTTGACACATTCTGAGAGCCATAACTTTTCCATTGCTACCATTTTGGGGTAGACAGGACTTTTTTTAAACGTATTGTTTTTTTGGGAGACGAGAAACATTGGAGGTAGTGGAAGATTTTTAAATGAGGCCTATTAGTGGCTACTTTTTCTATCCTGTGCAGGTTCCCGCCCTCCGTTTACTATTACTTTTTTTGGGAGACGAGATGCCTAATAAAAACCTGCAATTCTGCTATATTTTTTTTTAGCCTTTTTTCTACGGCGTTCCCCGTGCGGTATAAATAGCATTTTATTTTCATAGTGGGTCGTTATGGATGTGGTGATACCAATTGCGTAGTTTTGTGATTTTTAAAAAAATATAAAATTTCCCACTATAAAACATTATGTTGTTGTTGTTTTTTTACTTTTTTTTTCTTATGATTTTATTTTTCTACAAACTTTATGTAACTTTTTCTTAAACTTTCTTTTTAGTCCCTCGATGGGAATAGCCTTTTAATCCATAACCAGTAAAAAGTTAAAGCAACATGACAAGTCAAATATTATGAGTGAGCCGGTTTCGTACTTGTCCATCTTATCGGTATTTTGCCTCCAGTGAGTCATCTCCTTCCTCCAACGCAGGTTTTCCTGACTGCCAAAAGCACTTCCAGACGGGCTCCTCTCTGCCAAGAAAAATGGAGCTTACTCAGCTTTTTAAGGTGGAGAGCACAACATGACATGTAATAAATCCGCACGGCCGGTGAGTTACGTCTGTGCTGCACGCTAAATCAATGGCGCAGCAGGGAAAAAAAAAACGTCACAATCTGCAACATGTTTTTTACGACTCTTAGAAAATCTTCTAGAATTCTACTTCTGAGTAGAGTAACTTATGTAACTTAGAGTAACTTATGAGTAACTACATGAGGAACAGCAGATATTCTGTATCATTGACATAAGTACTTAGAGGATTGATAGGGGGCGCCATTGAGCACAAGAGAAAGCCCCTCTTATGATGCAGAGAATATGAAAAGCTGGGGTATGATGGGAGTGACATCAGAATAGAAAAACACTGTTTGCAAACTATTCCTTATTAGAAGGTCTTTACCATATGATCAAATTAATTGGGACTAAAGCAGCTCCTTAAAATGAAGAAACACCTTTAAAGCTCCACCTGGCAAGGTAAAATCTAGAGCTGATGTTACGATCTTCATATTTTGTTTGCAGAATGAATCAATTTTTACTCTTTGCAGTATAGAAAAAAAACGGTGGGTTCTGGAAACCATCAACAATCTGCCGTTGATAGAGCTTATTAAAGGGGTATTCCGGTTACAATTTACCCCCTATCCGTAGGGTAAGGTGTAACTTGCTGATCGGTGGGTGTCCGACAGCTCAGACGCCCACCGTTTACAGGAACAGGGAGCACGAAGTTGCCCGAACCCCAAGTTTGAAATGAGCAGGTCGCTCATGCGCCCTGCGGCTCCATTCATCCTCTATGTAGCGCTGGAAAAAGCCGAACACTGCACTCGCCTATCTCCGGCGCTCACATAGAGAATGAATGGAGCGGCAGTGCGCATGAGCGACCTGCCTCTCGGTTCAAACCTGGGGTTCGGGCAACTTCGGGCTCTCCGTTCTCGATACGGTGGGGGTCCGAGCTGTCGGACACCCACCGATCAGCAAGTTACCCCTTATTCTACATATAGGGGGTCACTTTTTGTAACCGGCATACCCCTTTAAGTCTTTCATTTCATTCTAATGACAATTGCTGTGAGTACCCAGGACGGCTCGGCTCTTTGACATGTGAACATCTGCATCAGACCGACACATTTAGCAGAACAGGACTCCCTCGTGCACTCAGTACTAAACAGAAACACAGGTTGTGAACCATAGCTGCGTCAAGAGCAGCTTGTTGACTGTTTCCAGGTAATGACAGATATGTTTTCCACGAGTGAATTTATTTTTAATTTGTTGGTTATATAGTAAGAGTTTTCCAATGGTGGAGTTTCTCTAGACATAGAGCTGCTGCAAATGAGATGTCCATGAATGAAACCGGCAGCTATTTACTTCTCGACTTCGCAACATGAACCAACAGGTTGCACCAAAGGTTCGATGCCAAAACTTCTGCCACTGAAATAGCCACTTCATATGTCTGAATAGGGAAGTTTCTGCAGCAAGTGCATGAATTTCTGTAAGCCGCATTAGGATGAAATTTCTGCAAAAAATCTGCAGAATGTGAATATACCATTAAGGCTGACATGGGGCGGATACACTGCGTAAAAGCACGCCACGTATCTGCCCTGTGCACCGAGGGGAATTCCTGGGCGAAAAAGCGCACCAAACTGTGGTGCAGTTTTTCGGCCGGAATGTCCACTGCGGAAAACTGCAGCACCGACGTCATCCAGGCCGGCCTCCTGGGTTGATGTTTCATCCCATGTGACCGCCGCTACAGCCTGTGATTGGCTACAGCGCTCACATGGGATGAAACGTCATCCCATGAGGCCACGCTGGAGGGAGGAACACAGACTTCAGGGTAAGTATAAGATTTTTTTTTTTCTGAGTTGCGTTTTTTGCGACGGAATCGCTGCAAACCTGCCGCAAAAAACGCAACAACTGCTATTTGTTGCGGGATTTACCTCCTCATTGAATTCAATGGGGAAATCCCGCAACAAATAAGAGTTTACGCAAATACAATTGAACTGCTGCAGAATAAAATTCCGCACCGCGGTTCAATTTCTGAGCGTTTTTTCCGGTCAGTATTTACGCAGTAATGTTTGTTGTATCTCATCCACTTTGCTGCTACTGTATTTGCTGTGGATTTTCCGCAACAGATTCCGTTGCGGAGAAACCACAGTATTTACGCAACGTGTGAACTGACCCTTATTCTGTCCTAGGTGCAGCTTTTACCAGCAGGTAAATCAGCAAAGGCAGCTCACTACCCATTAACCCCTCCTAAGTTAATTCATGGGAAAAACAGTTAGTTACTAAGTGATAAAAGCAATAAAAACCAAATTTGGCTGCTACTCTTTGCCGCTATTCACACTGTGTTTGCAGTGCACGTTAAAAAAAAAATCAACCGACTCATACGCCGAACATATAGAATAGTACACCAGCTGGAAACTGAATGATAGGCTCCCGGCTGCTTTACTTCTTGCACTGCTCCCTCTGCTTACAGACCAACGCTAATAATTATATTAGGGAATGTCTATTCGAGCAACTGTCCCAGTAGATTCTGAGAAGTAGCTGCTAAGTAATCCCCCCCCCCCCTGGATTGAGATGACGTTATATAGCGTCGACCCACATAAACCTTGGCAGAGTTGGTCTGGACAGACCTACCAAGCTGACCTCGGCTTCTTCTGACCATCTCCTGTCTGGCCCCGATGCTGCCCAGGATGGCCTCCTCCAGCTTGGCTCTCATGTCTTTCGATTTTTTGAAGGTCAAGCTGTTCATGCGTTCAAAAGCTTTCTTGCCCTGATATAAAAAAAATTGAGAGGTTAAGACAAATTCTGCTCGTGTGTGATACATAGATTAGATCTGAGGAACCCAGAACTGGCATCTCAATCTGTCACACTGTTTGCTTGTAAAAATTTAAAGGGGTAGTCCAAGATTTGGGCAAAACCCCAACATAAGCCAGACCTGTATATAAAAAAACAAACAAAAGACAAACAAGAAAATAATATTTACCACCAACATTCTGCCTAGAAATTGCACCGCCGCTCACCACAGGTCTGCATTATTTTCAGGTTTTGTCCTAAATTCGGACAACCCCTTTAAAGTGTACAAGGACCATGGAGGACCAATGCGCAGAGCATCCAAGCTTCCCCTAATTTAAGTGTAGAACAACTCCCAATCCTGTTTAAAGGGGTTTTCCACGACTGGACAACTGAAGACCTATCCACCAAATAGGTCATCAGTATATGATCGGTGTGGGTCCGACATCCGGACCCCGCACCGATCAGCGTCGCCGGCACCGGATGGTATTGCACAGTATGCAATGTACGATGCTGAAAGCAGTTGGCTCCGTACATTGCATAGCGGCCGTGCTGTAGATAGGTCATCAGTTGTCCGGTCGTGGACAACCCTTTAAGGCCTTGCAGGGACATGTTGTGACGATAGCTCTGTGCACAGTAGTTGTCACCCCCCCCATCCCCCACTCTGCCGTTACTCCTGACAGTGCCCCCCTGTACAGAGATCTTGTACGTGGTCGTAGGAGCATTTAATGACCTACCTTGTACTCAAAGCAGGAGACGCAGAGATAGAGCAGGTCAAGCAGGCGATTCAACTGCAGGATGGACAGATCAGTGAACCATTTCTGCAGCACAATCTCATCCGCGTTCCTCAGCACCCAGAGGAGGCAAATTAAAAGGCTGCGGCTGGATTCTGCCGAGAATGTCGAATGCTGCCGAGAAGGCTGTAAAGAAAAAAATATATATAAATTCATCCAAAAACAACCACCTCCGCTGCGGCGGCATACCGGACAATAATCGCAATACAATAACCGCTTACTTGTGAGGTCATTAAAAAGCTGCTGGGTCTTGTTAGCTGCGGAACGGACGTCCCAGCGATCGCCATGGCGACAGTCTGACTGATCATGCTGCCACCATCGCCTTCGTGATCCTCTCCAGCCATGCATGGTCTCCCTCTCTGGTTGTGGGTTTCTGTGTAGATGGAAATGTAATTTATATTCACATCCAGCAAGCAGCTATACATTCTTGCGGGGGGCGGCTTTTATTTTATTTTTGCTTTAATGTCCAAACAGTGCAAAAAACTAATCGGTTACATGCACTGAATAGTGAATATGGCTCTAATGCGGGTCTTATACAGGTGCGGGTAATTCACAGAAGGGCAAATCAATGCTGGGATTGAATGGGCGGCACGGAGACTCAGGAGAAATTAGATGGTGAGCCTCATAGGGGACAGGGACTGATGTGAATGTCGGAAATCCCTGTACAGTACTGTGGAGTATGTCGGTGCTATACGTGCAACGTTCAATCATTACCTCCGACTATGAAAATAGTTTTATTTTTCGGTTCAAGACTTTGTGCGGACTAATTTGATAATATATACTTATAGGGTTTGTAGGTCTGATTTTCTAATAAAGATCTGCAAACCCCCCCTGCTCCCCTACACACAGCCATAGAGATAAAATGATCAGATTCTATCTGCTTTCAGTCACCACTAGGGGGAGCTCACTGCATACAGATTTATACAGTACTCATTACACTCAATAATAAATCTGTATGCAGTGAGCTCCCCCTAGTGGTGGCTACAGGTAGACTGAATTTTATAATTTGAAGGGTTATTTCTATCTTAAAAAGTGATGACATATCCATAGGATCCCCACCAATCCTGAGAATGAAGGGGCCGCAGCACTGATTTACAGACTTTTGGACGTAAACAGGCAAAAAATACGCAATAGGCCAATTCCTAAACAGGAAAGTCTCTACTTGAGCGGAAACATTGCAAAGGTTAAAATAAAGGACCATTCGCAAGGACTGCTGCCTCCATCTCCACTTTTTTGCTGCGGTTAAGGGACTATGGACGTGGTCTTTTGAGGCGGTTAAGGCACTACGGATGCGGTTTTTTGAAGCGGGCGCCGTAATCATTTTCTTGTCCCATCAGGTGACTGTTGTTTTAGGAATCTCGGAACATGTTTGTGTCAATGACCTCGCACGTTACCTGTAAAGTCGTACAGCTGGGGGACAGTCTCCATGACGATGCCAATCAGAGGAAGGTAAAGCATGGCCACTCGGGCTTTTACCTCGGGATCAGCATAGCGAGGATCAGAGTCGTGAGTAGATAGCAAGTTGTGTACCATATTGATCACCTTCTTATGCAATCCAAATAACCTGAGAGAGGAGTTTTGTAATCGCGGTTAGTTATCAGTCGCAGAGCAAACACCGCTGTCTAACTAAACACCGCAGAATATTTATATAACGCCATGTACTAAGTTAACCTGAAAATGTAAAGACGAGGACACGGAGTCGGCCACTTCCAGCTATAACATTGTCCCTTTAACCGTCTGTACAATGCCAGAACAAGAATTAAAATGGGGGGGGATTAACTTACTAGAAAGCTTGACGGACCCATTACCGCTAAGACCCCATGCGGGTGAATTGCGGTCCCATTCATTTCTATGGGCCCATGCACACGACCGTGCTTTCCACGGTCCGTTCATCGCCCGGGAGCCTGGACCGAATAAAGATAGGACGTGTCTTATTACGCACATATTTTGCGGTCCAGGCTCATAGAAATGAATGCCATGTGAACGGACCGCGATTTGCGGGCGGCCCGCGGGTGACACTCTGCGGCTGTCCGAGCCGCAAATCACAGCCGTGCACACCACTATGGTCGTGTGCCTGAGTCCTTAGACTTGGGGTCAATGCACACTATGCGTATTACGTGCTTTTTTTTTGTGCGTGGCAAAACCACAGCGTAGTACAGAACCAGCATAGACACGGAGATTCCACTTCCACGCTGCAGTATTTTTCTGCACGTGCATTGACCTACGGTGCAGATACTAAAATCTACAGCATGTCAATATACCTTCCGTTTCCGCTTGCGAATTGTATATGCCTAGTGCGGAGTAAAATCACACCAAAATCCGCAGCATGAAAACGCGCCAAAAAAGGCATCAAAACGTAAAAAACGCAGCGAAAAATGCCGTTTTTTACCTGCGAATTTCCTGCGTATTGCTGCGGTTTTGGTGAGTATTCACGTGTGCATGTAGCCTAAGGCTTCATTGACATCTGCGTCGGGGTTCCGTTCATGGGATCCGTCAGGGTAAAACATAGGTTTCCGTTTGCATTACCATTGATTTCAATGGTAACGCTTCCGTTGCTAATGGTTTCCGTTTGTCTCCGTTCCGTAAGGTTTCAGTTTTTTTTTGCGTGGAATCAATAGCGTGGTCGATTGCACTATTAATTCCGCCAAAAAAATGGAAACGTTACGGTTCGGAGACAAACGGAAACCATTAGCAACGGAAGCGTTACCATTGAAATCAAAGGTAATGCAAACGGAAACCTATGTTTTTCGTTTGGTTTCCGTTCATGGGTTCCCCTGACGAAAAAGGTCTGATGGAACCCGTGAATGGAACCCCGACGCAGATGTGAGCAAAGCCTTACGCTCTTCTGTCAAGTGTCTGAACATTCTCTTTAGTATTATTTTATCTGTTTCCGGGAAAGCTGGGTGACAACCTATATAGCCGCAATTAAAGCTTCCACAAGTCCGAATCGGCTACCGCCGGAAAGGAATTTTTAAGGAAAAGGCATCCTCATAGGTTACAATATGGAAGGGGTGCAACATTAGAACACGCACCTCGCCCTGATTCTACCTCCCCGTATTGATCACAGGGCTGGGGGGGGGGGGGGGGGGGGTAGAGAGAGCGGTGGAGATATACAACAGCTTTATTTTATTAAAGTGATTTTTTTAATCCTAAAAAAATGACTTTAAAAAGGGATTAAAATGTGAACCATATATTTACCCTTTAAATTTGGCGCCGTTTCCTCCACCACTAACTATATGATATGATCACAGGAAGCGGCGGGTAAGGCAGTATATAAGGGATTGTGTTTTTAAGGGGATGGAAAACCCCTTTGAATAACAAAACACCTTTAACAAAATGAACCGGCAAGCTTGTTGGATCAGGAAATGGCGCCATGCTCACGGATGCCCGTACACCTGCCAGGAGGGGGCCGGCAGCGGGCAAAAGCTGCGTGGCAAATTATTAACTAGGTGAACGGGCAGCCCAAAAGTGATCAGCAATTTGCTGATATCAGTCCCATTATTAAGAGATAATGAAAGCAATCTAATGCTGTGACTGCACTAAAATTTTGTGTTCCCCTCCCCCCGCGGCTCACCCTTCTGCCTCTGGATCCAAGATGACGGCGAGTTCAGTCAGCACCAGTCCTGCCAAGTAATGCTGCTGGCGGAACGGCACGGACAGATCAAACATGTTTGCAATCTTTTGGTCCTGAACGTTGGTCGAAAACCCGGAGCTCTATAAAAAGATGATAAAACAAAAACACATTGATACGGAATTACACCTGATGACTCCTTGCATCATAACCATAGAGTGCGACCTCAAATAATACAAGGTCATGTCATTAGTCACTGACCACATGACAACTGAAGGAAAAAAAACAAAGAACACAAAAAAGTCTTCTATTCAATTTTGTACTAAAAAAATCTTTTGTTTTCCCCTTGAAAAATATCTGAAACCGTAAATTGAAAGGAAAGGAACATACAGTGGCAGAATACGTCCACCATTAAACACCATTTCACAGATTATATATAGAAATAATCTGCATAAAAAGTTGAGTCCTTTTGTAAATACATGACATTACTTCTCCTGTACTGATCGTCAGATAGAAACTTTACTATACTCCAGAGCTGCACTCACTATTCTGCTGGTGGAGTCACTGTGTACATACATTACATTACTTATCCTATACTGATCCTGAGTTACATCCTGTATTATACTCCAGAGCTGCACTCACTATTCTGCTGGTGGAGTCACTGTGTACATACATTACATTACTTATCCTATACTGATCCTGAGTTACATCCTGTATTATACTCCAGAGCTGCACTCACTATTCTGCTGGTGGAGTCACTGTGTACATACATTACATTACTTATCCTGTACTGATCCTGAGTTACATCCTGTATTATACCCCAGAGCTGCACTCACTATTCTGCTGGTGGAGTCACTGTGTACATACATTACATTACTTATCCTGTACAGATCCTGTATTATACTCCAGAGCTGCACTCACTATTCTGCTGGTGGAGTCACTGTGTACATACATTACATTACTTATACTGTACTGATCCTGAGTTACATCCTGTATTATACTCCAGAGCTGCACTCACTATTCTGCTGGTGGAGTCACTGTGTACATACATTACATTACTTATACTGTACTGATCCTGAGTTACATCCTGTATTATACTCCAGAGCTGCACTCACTATTCTGCTGGTGGAGTCACTGTGTACATACATTACATTACTTATACTGTACTGATCCTGAGTTACATCCTGTATTATACTCCAGAGCTGCACTCACTATTCTGCTGGTGGAGTCACTGTGTACATACATTACATTACTTATACTGTACTGATCCTGAGTTACATCCTGTGTTATACTCCAGAGCTGCACTCACTATTCTGCTGGTGGAGTCACTGTGTACATACATTACATTACTTATACTGTACTGATCCTGAGTTACATCCTGTATTATACTCCAGAGCTGCACTCACTATTCTGCTGGTGGAGTCACTGTGTACATGCATTACATTACTTATCCTGTACTGATCCTGAGTTACATCCTGTGTTATACTCCAGAGCTACACTCACTATTCTGCTGGTGGAGTCACTGTGTACATACATTAAATTACTTATCCTGTACTGATCCTGAGTTACATCCTGTATTATACTCCAGAGCTGCACTCACTATTCTGCTGGTGGAGTCACTGTGTACATACATTACATTACTTATACTGTACTGATCCTGAGTTACATCCTGTATTATACTCCAGAGCTGCACTCACTATTCTGCTGGTGGAGTCACTGTGTACATACATTACATTATCTATCTTGTACAGATACTGAGTTACATCCTGTATTATACTCCAGAGCTGCACTCCCTATTCTGCTGGTGGAGTCACTGTGTACATACATGACATTACTTCTCCTGTACTGATCGTCAGATAGAAACTTTACTATACTCCAGAGCTGCACTCACTATGTACATACATTACATTACTTATACTGTACTGATCCTGAGTTACAGCCTATATTATACTCCAGAGCTGCACTCACTATTCTTCTGAAGGAGTCACTGTGTACATACATTACATTACTTATACAGTACTGATCCTGAGTTACATCCTGTATTATACTCCACAGATGCACTCACTATTCTGCTGGTGGAGTCACTGTGTACATACATTACATTACTTATCCTGTACAGATCCTCAGTTAGAACCTTTATTATACTCAAGAGCTGCACTCACTATTCTGCTGGTTGTTACTGGAAACAGTCAACAAGGTTGTCAGTTGTTACTGGAAACAGTCAATAACAACTCCTAGCAACTTAGATAAGCTCCAATAACGTAAACTGAAGTTAATTATTCCTACATCAGATGGCTGTACAGTGCCTGGTGTAAAGATGATACTTTCCATAATGCAAATCACCAGAGCAAGTTGTGTCAAGGCACTGAACAAGTACGGGATGATGGGATAGTTCAGCTCTAAAGCCAGCGGAAGTATGAATTAAGTTCCGAAGTATAATACAAGATGTAACTCAGGATCAGTACAGGATAAGTAATGTAATGTAAGTACACAATGACTCCACCAGCAGAATAGTGAGTGCAGCTCTGGAGTATAATACAGTATATAACTCAGGATCAGTACAGGAGAAGTAATGTAATGTATGTACACAGTGACTCCACCAGCAGAATAGGGAGTGCAGCTCTGGAGTATAATACAGGATGTAACTCAGGATCAGTACAGGATAAGTAATGTAATGTATGTACACAGTGACTCCACCAGCAGAAGAGTGAGTGCAGCTCTGGAGTATAATACAGGATGTAATTCAGGATCAGTACAGGATAAGTAATGTATGTACACAGTGACTCCACCAGCAGAATAGTGAGTGCAGCTCTGGAGTATAATACAGGATGTAACTCAGGATTAGTACAGGATAAGTAATGTAATGTATGTACACAGTGACTCCACCAGCAGAATAGTGAGTGCAGCTCTGGAAATATAATACAGGATGTAACTCAGGATCAGTACAGGATAAGTAATGTAATGTATGTACACAGTGACTCCACCAGCAGAATAGTGAGTGCAGCTCTGGAAATATAATACAGGATGTAACTCAGGATCAGTACAGGATAAGTAATGTAATGTATGTACAAAGCTAGCCAACCTGTACTGATTAATTCTATATGTTAACAGTAAAATTGTGCTTAAAGATGCACTTTAAGCCGTGGAAATGTTATATTTGCACATAATTATTGGATCACTTCTTCAGATTATTAGTTATAGTGTTTGTGCCTTGATAACTTACCTGTGATGTTGCAGAGGAAACAGATGGTGAAGGAGAGGATGGAGGAGTCAGCAGGCTGCAGGGCAGGTTTAAAGTGACGTAGTGCTCGTGGCTGCAGATAATACGAAGGAAATCCAGCCTCAACGATACCAGTATGCTCGGGTTCGGTATAATATGTAATTTTGATGACACCTGGTTAATCACAATCTAAAGTCACACACAGACCGTCCACATACAAACACAACAATTCATAGTGTATAAAAAAAAATACAACTTACAGCGTAATTATCCTCTATTCTAAAGACAATAGCCACAGAAATACAACAAAATTGTCATTCTGTCATTGCAAACCTCAGTCTGATCATAACTCTTCTCTGCAAGCTGTAAAGCATTTAGTTTACCTAATAGAATGGGTGCGTTTTACTGACATCTAGTGGCTAATATAAATACGCAATTTCTTAATTTTTCAATGTATAATCTTAACCAAATACATTAAAAACGTAGAAATTGGATAAATATTTGATTATAAATTAATTCTAAAAACCTAAAGCGTTCTGTGCTTTATGCCAACAAAACGCCATGATCAGATCCTTGACCCCCTACAAGTATTTAGATGAATATAAGCCATTTAACAGTGTTTTCATGCTGATTGGATGTCTACTATTAACTACAGCAATCCTTGATTCGAAATATACAGCCATAGCAAATTTCCTTTAATTCGACATCTATTATAGGTGCCAGATTATCAAATATTCTGGACTATTGAACGGTCGTAAAAGTGTCGGACTTGGCTGGCACTTAGTTCTGCAACCTAATATGTTCTACGCTCTGTCTTGTGATTCTGGTCATGCAACTCTGTGCTGGAAATAGGTGCCGGATTATCGGATACTGGATTAAGAGAATTTTCCTGCATGTATATTTAAAAAAATGTTTCATTCATTTTATACAGCATCCGATGAATTCTGGCACAGCAATAGCAGCAGACTCTGTTATTGCAGGTTCCCTTCCTTTAAAAAACAAAATGCCTAGTATATTTTTCTTTAACCATCTGATAATCCAGAACATTTGATAATCTGGCGAATTTCTGGTCCCATCATGCTGGATTACATTTTTTTTTATTCTAGCTGTTTCAATTGTGGCAGACTAGAAGAATTTTGCCGCAGTATAACTTTTGTAACTGGAAATACTGAAGGATGCAGACAACTTGTACATAGATTCAGTAAGATTGATGTAAGGCTCTGTTCACATTTGCAGTATGATTTTCTTTCATAAAGAAAGCCACAGCGATGTGTCGGATCCAGACCAGCGCCCAACAGACCCTATTAACTTATGATTGTTTCCATTGAGATTTTAATCATTTTGATGGTAAAAATAGCGATGCATGCTGCGCCATTTTTGCCGACTAAACTATCTGACCCCCCGAACAGAACACAAATGTGAATACTGTGTCATTCTTACTTGTCCTCTTGATTCAGGTTATTCTCCACAAGAAGGAAACCCTTATAATTAGAGATTTACCTGCTTGAAATAAGCCTTAACAAGACTGAAGACGAACCCTCGGTCCATGATAGACAGCAGGTCATTCAGGAAGAACGCCAGGCTGACGTTAAGTCTTTCCACCATTTCTATGTCCTGAGAATAAAAGAAAAAATTACCCAGAAGTCATCTCAATATCAATATAAAAAAAAAAAAAGAGATTAAGAAAGCCCTCAACCGTAGCAGCAAATACTGACCCGACACCCCTCCTCCATTATCAAAGGGGAGCCACACAATGTACATATGCACAAATGTAACAATGTATCCGTTGTGTTGCCAGGGAGTTCTAGGGCTAATGTCCCCCTGACTATTGGGATACCCTGAAATAGATGTATACATTGCTTGGTGTCAATCCTACCTTCTGGAACCTTGTGACTATATCATTAGCCATTGTGCTGACAAGAGCAGTGATGTCATCCATGAAGCGCTCGGGAAATCGGTGCTTACGAGGGGAATCGAGCTTGTCGGCAAAGTATAGATGATGCACCATGCTTTTCACCTGAAGCCGAACACAGAAAGTATCTTCATAACATGATAATGTACGCTGGATAGTTTACAATGCGGTACAGAGACAATACAAGCCAATAAAAGTATAGCAAACCCTTCATGAAAGTCAAACGAATTATTTATAGTCTATGTATAGTTATAATCTACATATAATGAGTCACTGTGTACAAACATTATTTATCCTCTACTGATCCTGAGTTACAGCCGGTATTATACTCCAGAGCTGCACTCACTATTCTGCTGGTGGAGTCACTGTGTACATACATTACATTACTTATCCTGTACTGATCCTGAGTTACATCCTGTATTATACTCCAGAGCTGCACTCACTATTCTGCTGGTGGAGTCACTGTGTACATACATTACTTATCCTGTACTGATCCTGAGTTATATCCTGTATTATACTCCAGAGCTGCACTCACTATTCTGCTGGTGGAGTCACGGTGTACATACATTACATTACTTATCCTGTACTGATCCTGAGTTCCCTCCTGTATTATACTCCAGAGCTGCACTCACTATTCTGCTGGTGGAGTCACTGTGTACATACATTACATTACTTATCCTGTACTGATCCTGAGTTACATACTGTATTATACTCCAGAGCTGCACTCACTATTCTGCTGGTGGAGTCACTGTGTACATACATTACATTACTTATCCTGTACTGATCCTGAGTTATATCCTGTATTATACTCCAGAGCTGCACTCACTATGCTGCTGGTGGAGTCACTGTGTAAATACATTACATTACTTATCCTGTACTGATCCTGAGTTACATCCTGTATTAAACTCCAGAGCTGCACTGACTATTCTGCTGGTGGAGTCACTGTGTACATACATGACATTACTTATCCTGTACTGATCCTGAGTTACTTCCTGTATTATACTCCAGAGCTGCACTCACTATTCTGCTGGTTATTAGAAACAGTCAGCAGGATTGTTGTCAGACACACTAAGCTGAACTTCTATAATGTAGGGGGGCAGTTAGTGTTTTCCATATCAGATCACATCACTTTACAATACCTGACGTAACAATAACACTTTTGTAAATGCAAATCGCCAAACCAATGTATATGTGTGTGTGGTGTTTTGACATGCTTTAAAAATATACGTTGACTCACCATCAGCTCAAAGAAGAACCAAGCTTGCTGTAACGTGGCTTCCCGCACGGCTCCGCTGCACACCACCCACTGTAATGCCAGCTCCTCGTGGAAAAGCTGCTCGCAACAAGAGAGTCAAAATTACAACAGTGTCTGCAACAATGTAACAGCTGAAATAAGACTAAAAACAGAACAGGAAAAAAAAACTGACAAAAAAAAACCACGAAGAACGCAGAACTGAATGCTGGGAGCATCACAGCACAATGCAAGACAATGACAGCTCGATGTCTCACATAGCGACAGGCACACAACGCACAAACCAGCGGGGTAACACGTATACCGGCAGGGTGACTTCCGCCGCAAATTTATAACTTTTTTGATTACTGTTATGTTTCTCTGTCATTACATATTAGTGTCATTTAAAGGGCCAGTCCACCCTTTCCACTAGATTTTGGATGGGGGTTGGTTTCCTACTGCTAGGACCACTCTGTGATCAGCTAGTATGGCTGGGGGGACCTCCAGGTAAGTGCTCATTCCTAATGAAGTATTTCATGGCGCCCATACAGTGGGCACCCGTCCTAGTTGTGGACTCCCCTAATGCTTTCCTATACCCTAAAAAGGGAATTTTTTATTTTATTTTTAATTGCTTTGTCGAAAATATCTACTTTAATATTTTATACTTCTAGGACTTTGCAATTGTACTCACATTTGTGAGGAGTTCTATACGCCAGTCACATACAAAGCAAAAATTCTGTTTGCTTAAATCTAGAGAAAACGTTGTGTAACTTTGCAAATACTTTGTTATTGTTTCTATAGCGCTTTTTGAGTTGTTTCATCTCATTCACTTTCAAAGCAGCTATAAAAATTCTGTTGATTGCCCTTAGAGCGCCACCTCGCTGTCAGTCACATGACCAAACATCTGAACTTCATCATCTCAGCTCCCACAATGCTCTCTGGCGACAGGAAACCCGCAGAACTTTGCTTTAGATGTGACTGAAGACAAATGCTAAATCATGGAACTCAAAATTAAAGGTTTTAGAAAAGTTGCTAGTGTGAAACGTTGGAGTGGAGTTTTCCTTTATGACCAATCACTCGGATCAAGTAATGTGAAAATACTTTGTAACTGATTAAAGGGGTGCTCTTCTTTGGACAATCCCTACTTGAAGGGTTTCTTAAAAATAAGCAGATTACAAAGTGTCTACCTACTGAAATCCCAGCGATCATCTGTAATCTGTGGGGAAACCTGGCAGTAAGTGTTCAGTTTCCCTGCAGCGCCACCACAGGAGAAATGAAGTATCACACAGTCTCCATTCATATCCATCTGTTGTCTGTGTAATACAGGACAGATCCTCCAGAGAGAGAGAGAGAGAGACGCTCTATGTAACCGCTCTCCACTCTGTCCAAGAGATGAGGACCCTGAACAGAGGAGCCCCCACTATTAACTCAGAATTCACTAATAGGATGCATGGAAACGGGTTCTTCAAACTGGACAATCCCTTTAAAACTGTATAATTGCTTAGAGAATGTAGTGAGGTCTTCACAGACCGGATGATCATACGGATTTTGCTGCTCTTCTCGACCTGGAAGAAGTTCCGCTGGTAAATCTACCTTTTTAGTTGGCAACCGTCCAGTTAAAGTTTGTAAGAAACTTGACGTCTCAGTGTGCGAGGACATGCGATTACACCGGTCCGAGGCCTGAGTGGAGATGAATGAAGGATGAGACTACATTACACTTGTCTGCTGACTCATTTATTCTCGGTCTTATGGACGTTGTCGTCAGATGGAACCATTAATTCTATTCACCCAAAGAAAAGACCGTAACCCAGGAGTGAAAAATTAGACAAAAAGAAGAGGGGTTGATTATTTTCAGCACTGTTAGTCCCAGTGAGTAAATCTGAGGGATTTTCAAGCACATGCAAAGTAACGTGCAGCAGTTAATTTTAGCATAATTTTTTTTCTTTACATTATTAAATATATGTATTAAAGGGGGCCTCCGCTTTGGACAATTTCTACTTATTAGAAGGATCCCTTAACAATAAGCAGATCACAAAGTGTCTACCTACTGAAATCCCAGCGATCATCTGTGATCTGTGGGGAAACCTGGCAGTAAGTGTTCTATTTCCCTGCAGCGCCACCACAGGGGAAATTAAGTATTACACAGTGTCCATTCATATCAATGTGTTGTCTGTGTAATACAGGACAGGTCCTCCAGAGAGAGAGAGACGCTCTATGTAACCGCTCTCCACACTGACCAAGAGATGAGGATCCTGAGCAGAGGACCCCAGAGAAGTCTGGCAGTGGCTCATTCCCCTCTCCCCATGCACGCTTATGTATGTGGGAGTCGGGGGGATTGTTCAGCCGACAGCTATGGTAAGTGTATGGGCAGCTTACGCTGAAGGTGGTGTACACTATTATTTGTCAAGACTCACCAGGGGGGATTAATCAACATAACTGTAAGGGAACAGAGGAGTAATTGACCATAGCAACCAATAAGATTGCTGCTTACAACTTCCAAAAAGTTTCTATATAATGAGAGGTTGATTGCTATTTAGAACTACAGCACTTTGCCCTTGCGCCAGTTTTGTCGTTATCATGTTCCCTTATTATCTAAACACGAGGCCAAAAGAACCGTAGGCCCAAAAAAAAAACAGAAAACAAAAAAAGCTCACAAAATGTAACAGGGCAGTATATTGTAGCTCAATATCGTAGCTCTCCCTCTATTAATAATATGTCCCTGTCCTCTGCCAACTACAATCGTGGGTGGCCATCCAAGATTAGGAAAAAAATCAGCTTTTATTTCAAGAAACAGCGCCACTCAATCCCATGTGGCCACATCTGGTATTGCAGCTCAGGCCAATTCAAGCAAATGCCAGATACAGACCATGGACAGGAGTGAAACTGCTTCTGGTGGGGGTAACTTATCTTGGTTTGTTTGTTAGTCCGACTGGCAGCCATGACAGCGCATGATGCACTAAAACCATGAAAAATCACATGCATGGAAGGAGATGATGACAACACAGATAAAGACGGACAGAAGACGAACATCCCCAGAATAATGAACATCCCCAGAATAAAGACTCCCAAGGGTGTTACTCACATGCAGAGGCAGGAGTCACCATTTGCGGATTCATTTAAAGCAACAGTTACTGTTTTTTTTTCGTATTTAATGACGCAGTCGCTTTCTAGGATCAGTCAATTTATCTAATTTTAATCGGCAATTTTGCAAATACGAGGGTCTTTCCAGTTTAATGTGAATAAAGTTTAAAGGGAATCCCTTCTCTGTCATATTAGGGAATATGGACATTGTAAGGGGAAATCCCCCTCTCGAGACCCCCCTGTATGACCCAGGGTGGAGACCTACTAACAAGTGGCTGCTCCGGGGTCCGGCCATATATTACACAGAGGGACATGGCTTCATAAAATACTACATCTAGTAGGGGAAAATGAGCAGCTAACGGCAACTTTCAGCTGTTTGTATATACTTTGTACTGGAATTCTTTTCAAGGTCTCTGCTTGCCATCAGTGAATTGAAACACATTGTTGATATCCAGATGCTTATTACGCCAGGCTTAGCAAACGTAGGCCAATGTTTTTCGTTTTTTTAATGGGACCGCTTTTGTACAACTTGTTGCTTTTCGGAATCCTGGAGGGTGATTTGTGCCATTCAATTTTCACACCTGGTGTCAACAACGAAAGACCCTTTATCATGAACGCAAGCAAGAAAACCCCAAGAAAGATTGGAGAAGAAAGAAATCATTCCACAGAAACACCACCTGCACTGAGTCAGCACTGGGGCTGGGGTCAGTCCCCCACTGGGCAGCCTTGGGACCCCCTGTGTTGACCCAGGAGTTGGATCGATCCAAGCCCTGATCGCATGGCAACGGCGGCAAGCGGGAAAGGAAAGATGGTGTTACCGGTTATACAGACGATCAAATTAAAAGGACATCAATTTGCGCAAGCACCAAAATTCATTAGTTTTGTTAACAATGAATAAAAATACAGAAATTATTAAATATCAATTTACGTCAATTTTAAAAATGTTGCGATAAAAATAATAGATTACAAACAACCGCCACAGGTACAGGATTATTTACACATAAACAACCAATCAGATTGCGACTTGGAAATATTACCTGTGATTTTCACAAATTTTCATAAGTGCAATTTTAAAAAAGTTTTACATTTAGAATTTTTGAATTTCTACCGACATTAAAGTATCAAATCAGTTCAGGACTGGGTTAATATTGTCTGGTATTTAATAATTAGCCCCTTAATATTGCTGGCCCTTGGAAGAAGTTTTATTATGAAACATGAGAGCGCATGGGGGGGGGATGTTGGGGGTTATAAAAAAAAAAAAACGGAAACAAAAATCCAGTTCATACCGCAACGTCCTGGCTACATTTCATCTATGGCTTTAACCTTTCAGGTCAAGGGTGTTTGTACAAACCTGTACGTTTCACAATCTCGCGGGTCAGACTCTTCAACTATTGCTTATATGTGAAATACAGGTCAGGGATACAGGAAGGGCTCGTGGAGACCAAGATATTGATAAAATACACGTATAGGTGATCATTAATCGACACAAAATCAGAGATCTCTGGTTAGTGACGGCACCGACGACATCTGGCAGCGTATAGTGGCTGATAACAGATTACAATAGCCTGCAGGCTCCGCCGCCAATGATTATTTGAATAGCCGTAAGAGAATATTTATGCAGGTCACCATAACGCAGGTGTGAATAGAGTCTTACCAGAAACAATATCCATGAATTTGGGAGAGCTGGTCCTGCTTTCCTAACATGACTTTGGGTAATAAGTGATTTTTTTTATTTAAATAAGTCCAACACAATTTTTTAATACATCTTTATTGTGGTGGGAGCTCTAGTTTTCTGACACAGAGCTCCAAACTCCCTACTTAGTCAGATACATGACATGTCTGTAGCCACCACTAGAGGGAGTTTATATTTCAAAATGATTTACTATTGAGTTGAATGTATACACAGTATTCAGTAAGCTCCCCCTAGTGGTGGCTGCAGGCAGACAGGTGTTTATCATTTAACTCTATAATGTCTATGCTGGGGATTTGGGCTCCCGTATCAGAAAAATGGGGGTTCTGACTGGTATAAAGATATAGTAAGAAATGAACCAGCACAGAATATTGATCTAAAGTGGCTGTTTTTAGTCCTTACTGTCACTCCTGATCTACTATAAAGACCCTGTGGACACATCGGACTGGGGGCTTATGTTACCTTGCTACCGATTATCGATCGGACTTCATCATCTGGTGACGTGGGAGTCCCGGAGATATCGGGGTTGCTGTTGCTAAGGCTTCTGGAGCGGTTCAAGTTAAGGCTTGCCGGTCTGTTTGCTGTCCTGGCCATTGTGGCGTAGTGCATTGACCCGCCCAGGCCTCCGGGCCCTGAAGGAAATATTCGAACATAAAGAAAGTAAATCACCGCGTCCCTTTACCTCTGACCGTTTTAGAAGCTGATGTATTAGGAAAAGTGTAAATTCTAAAAAAATTAATACACATCAACTACACGATTTTTTTTTTTCCCGCATTTCCTATAATCCGTGAAGGCCAGTGGCGTATCTCAACCATTCACTTTTAGGGTATGTTCACTATTTTGGCGCTAAAAAATGCCCAAAATCGTCCTCCCATTGATATCAATGGGAGGCAGAGGCGTTTTTTCCCCATTTTTAAAAAAAGTTAAAGAAGCGTCATGCCCTATCTTCGGGCATTTCCGTCTCTGACCTCCCATTGACATCAATGGGAGGCAGAGAAAGCGGTTTTCGCTGCGTTTTTTGCCCGCGGCGCTCAATGGCAGCGGCCGAAAAACGCTGCAAAAAACAGCATGCAGGCAGGTCAAAATCTGCCTCAAAATTCCTTCAGGAATTTTGAGGCAGATTTTTCCACCTGCAAAAAAACTCAGGGCCTAATGGTGCCTCAATTAAGTGGTTGTGGTGTTTGTACCCCAGGACCCCCCACCGATCCCAAGTGCTCACTCTCCATTATAGTGAATAGTGGGCGGTGGGAAAACCCTTTTCGTACAACCACATTTTTGTTGGGTCCCCTGAAGATGAAGTGATCGCTGGGATGTCCAGCAGGCTTAGAAGGTCCCCTTTTAAGTAATATGGACGTCACAGAATTAGTGCCATGTAATACTATATTTTCACTGCAGAGGCTGCTGCAAAGGAAATGACTGACTGCATGCAGCTTCCCCCAACAGATAATGAATGACCTGATGGCCACTGGTCCTCTGACTATTTGTTTTTAGCGCAGCACTCCTACAGGAAAAGATAAGCACTGCAGGGATCTCAACGAATTCAATGTGCAACCGTTGATGTCAATAGATGCAGGTGGTCTTCTATAACCATCGTCAGAGGAGACCACAAAGCATGGGACCCCCCCCCCCGGCCTTACCATTTGCTTAATATGCCATAATAGAAAAGCTAAAAATCTATGTCTCAAAGTAAGTAAAACTATAGAAATGAGATGAGATATTTGCACTTTTGCAACCATTTATATATTTATTGCTCCAAAATGAGAAATATTGAAGTCAGTTTGTAACTAGTATGTATAATAAAATCTTCTGCCGTTTTGTGTTTACAGCTTCGTTACAGTCCCATGCGTCTCCATAGTTACAGACCACAAATTCTGTGTGTAGTCCCATCCTCCAGTTGTGCATGACTCCACTCCCTCTGCCCCCCTCTAACTAACTCACAGACAGTAGTATGCAGTATGCAACTATGGAGAAACAGGTCTGCATAGGAGCTGTATACATAAAACGGTAACGTTTCTATTATTATATTACCTGGAGATGGTGAATTGGGATCGGTGTTTGGAAGCCTGAACACGTAGTGGATGTAGGACGCCAGGAGACTGTTCCTTCCATGTTGGTCCTGATTTCCTTCCAGGTTTTTATGGAGTCTATTCGTGATGGAAGCCATTGCTTCAAATGATGCTTGACCTAAGTTAACTAACAAGAACAGGTTTTTACGGCTCCTTTAAAAGCAGCGCTGATTGAGAGCAGAGAACTGGTCATGGGAATATCTCCGTCCATTAAACGTGTAAAGTCTTAATCCCGCCGCGCGCACGCACGCCATCTCATAAAATGTTACGGACACGCTGTGCGGGATCAGACATTAATCTTCATCTAGCTACAACCACAAAAGCATTAACTTACCGATCTGACCGGCAATGACGGGCGGCCTTACGACCAGAAGAATCAATTTGTCTAGCAGGAGATGGAGGAAGTGTACCACTGGTTCTAGCTGAGCCGAATTTAAGGCCAGGATGCTGCTCTTCAGTTCGCTTTCTAAGTTATTTTCCATGATTCGCATATCCCCAATACGTACGGGATACATGTGTTCATCCAGAGCGTGAACGAGGGCAAAAAACTTGTCAAGGTATGAATCCTACATAAAAAACAATCATAGTAAACATGTACATAGTCAAATTGGTGAATTAGCAGATGTTCTGAATTATCGGATGGTCATAGAAAATTACATAAAATTTACTCCTAAATGAATAGATACTCAAGTAAGCCCAGAATAAATTAAAGGGACGTTCCACTTTTGAAACCAATTCTGTTTTATTGCACTGGTGCATCTAAATTGAAAAATGAAGCAACTTTACAAATCTCCTATCATTTTATATATAAAGCTATAATGCAGACCTATGTGTCTCCATGGTAACAGACTACAAACAAACCTTCTGTAGTCTGATCCTGCAGTCCCACTCCCTTTCATCTGTCCCCTGCTTGATAATAACCTACATTTGGAAGATTAGGGTGCAGATGGATGTCAATGTGATTGCATCTGACTACAAAAAGTTTGTAGTCTGATACCACGGAGACACATAGGTCTGCATAGGAGCTGTAGACACAAAACGATAGGAGAATTCGAAGACATTTTGCAAAGTTGCTTCATTTTTCATTTTAGATGCATTGGAATAATTTACAAAAAATTGTTGTGAAGGTGGACACAGATATTATCACAAATGATGGCACCATTACTCGCAAGTATGCTACCGTGTTTCCCCGATAGTAAGACACCCCCGATTGTAAGACGTATCGGGGGTTTCAGGGGGGTCGGCTAATATAAGCCGTACCCCGAAAGTAAGACATATGTCTTACTTTCGGGAAAACACGGGGGTATTGCCGCCTCCTGCCCACTTCCGCGCCGCCCCCCTCTCCATACGTCACCGCGCCGTCCTGTGATGGCGCGGGTACTGAGACTGTACCCACGCGATCAGCGGCAGGAGCACGGCTGTTATACACAGCCTGGCTCCTGCTGCAACTGCCGGAATCGAAGCGCGCGCCGATTCCGGCAGTTTAACCCATTAAATGCCGCTGTCAATAGTGACAGCGGCATTTAATGTGTTTGACAGAGGGGGGAGCTCCCTCTGTCACACGATCGGCGCCCCCGCAAACAAATCGCGGGTCGCCGTCGGGTTTCCATGACAGCCGGGGGTCTAACAAAGACCCCCAGGTCTGCCTTCAGCATCTGCCTGTTAGGCGATGCCGGAGGATTGACCTAATAGGTTGCCTGTCAGTTTTACACTGACAGGCAATAATGCTTCGGTATACTAAGTATACCAAAGCATTATATATGCGATCGGCACATCGCATAGTGAAGTCCCCTGGTGGGACTAAAAAAAAAAAATGTAAAACAGTTAAATAAAGTTTGTGAAAAAAAATAAAATAATAATTCGACAATTTTTTTCCAATATAAGACATACCCCGAAAGTAAGACATAGTGGGGCTTTTGGGGATAAAAAGAAAGTAAGACACTGTCTTACTTTCGGGGAAACACGGTAGTAGAAAATCCAGTGCAACACTACAGTCAACTAAATAATTAAATTAGAAGGAAAGTCTCTTGCGTAGACTGAAAAAGAGAGGCCTCAGATGTGATATTATTAAGACGTATAACTATATACAGGTCAATATAAAGTCAACGCCATTATCGATATAGGAAAGGGTTCTTTACAGTAAGAGCAGTCAGACTTTTAAATGCCAATTAACAATTGAGGAGAACAAGGTTAAATTAATCCAGTAAAATTATTCGACTTATTTGTTTTATCGGAAACCAGCGCTGGATTATCAGATTGCAGAAATGTTACTATAGAAAGATGGATTCCTGGTACTCACCTGCGTGTGAACTGAAGAAACGGAGACAACCTCGACGTTGAACACTCCTTTGTGATTGTCAACCCATTTCATTCCAGGCAGTGGGACCTATGAAACGTAAAAGCATTGAAAAAAAACCTCACACGTCTGCCACTTATGAAGAAGTCTTGTGGTTTTCGCTGGTCATGCACCGGTAAGAGTGATCCAGTCATAGAGTCAAGAGAGGTCGAAAACGATCATATTAGATTATTATTGGTGTAGCGTTACCCATCAGACTTTACTTTGCAGAGGGTTATTTTGTCACTGGGTGTTTAGTTATAGGTTTTCATAGTGAATGATCATTCCGCTCATGAGGACGCAGGATTGGAAGAAGAAAATGAATCTTTAGAAATGTATAGGTGATATCGAAAAGTTACTGTATATTACGGGTTATTTACAACAACTCAATGACTTAAGCTGGCCGTACTCTTTAGACTACCCCATACACGCATGCTTGGCTCGGGCGAGCGCGCATGCGTTCACAATAGAGAGAAGGAAGACCCTACTCTTCTCCGACTTCTGCCGTCGAGGGAGTCGGGACGCCGCCATGAAAATTAGATGGTTAGCTGGTCCCATCGAAATAAGCGGCTTCGACCGACATACATCTAATGTGTGTGCCCAGCTTTGTTAAAAGACGCATTGCAGGCAATAGAGAACAGAGCCCTTATACCACCACTTGCTCCCAAATGGAACATAAAGCAGAGGGACGACCCGAAAACTGCACTCTACTTATAGACTGGTATATAATACTATATATAGTACTATATTAGACACTGACCTCAGGGGAAAGCACGGAGTAAGCTTGTGGAGGTTTTTCTAAGGATACAGGAAGACAGAACTGTCCAGTCTTCAAGCGGCCGTTCTGGAGCATCGGTATCCACTGGATAAAGGAAAATAAAGAACGTTACAATGTATCAACATGACAAGACAATGACCGTATCCGCCCTGTGCGCCGCAGGGAACTCCGGGCGTAAAAGCGCACCAAACTGTGGAGCAGTTTTTCGCCCAGAATTTCCGCTGCGGAAAACTGCAGGTCGGCCTCCTGGGACGAAGTTTCATCCCAGGGGACCTCTGCAGTCTGTGATTGGCTGCAGCAGCGGTCACATGGGATGACGTATAATTCCAGGAGGCCGGCAATCGGACGTCATCCAGAGCCTCCTGAGATCACGCTTCATCCCATGTGACCGCCGTTACAGTCTTTGATTGGCTGCAGCGGTCACATGGGATGAAATGTCATCCCAGGAGGCCGCGCTGGGGGGAGGAACACAGACTTTTGGGTAAGTATGAGGTTGTTTTTTTTCTGAGTTGCGTTTTCTGCGACGGAATCGCTGCGAACCCTCCGCAAAAAACACAACTGCCATTTGTTAAGGGATTTACCTCCCCATTGAATTCAATGGGGAAATCCCGCAAACAAATAAGCAGCGTTTACGCAAATACAATTGAAATGCTGCGGAATAAAGCTCAGCATCGCAGGTCAATTTCTGAGCGTTTTTCCGCTCAGTATTTACGCAGCGTGCGGATGAGATTTGTTTTATCTCATCCACTTTGCTGCTACTGTATTTGAGGCGGATTTCCCGCAATGTGTGAACTGACCCTAACAATGTATCAAAATGACAAGACAAATAATGTTACAACGTATCAACATGTCTACCGGTCAATATAATATAATACAACATAATGGCCCATACGGTGTATCCGACTGGAGTTTCCAGAGGGGTGTTCTGCTTCTGCTGACAGCTGACGTGGTAGAAGGTAAATAACAAGTGATGATGATCTGTTAATGTGGCCGGCAACCTAATCTTGATTTCTTCATGGAAGTCTGGAGACCTAAATGGATTTTAATTAAGATAATGTCAGGTACGTTACGATCTCACCAAAAAAAAAACAGGGTCTAAAAGAGCACTGAATGCCGCACATACTCATGTCGTGATTCTCTTATTGCAGCACCATAGGTTGAAAAAAGACACAGGTCCATCAAGTTCCACCTTTCTTAATCAATTGCACACCATTTATTACTTTATTAATAATAACCCTCAATGATGACATAGTATCTGCCATCACTACTTCTTTGGATAGGGCTTTCCATAGTTTGACTACTCTAACTGTAAAGAACCCTTTCCTGTATTGATGTCTCAAGCGTCTTCCCTCCACACGAAATAAATGTCCCCTGGTCCTTTAGAATTCTTGTAAAGAACAGATCATGTGCTAGTTCTCTGTATTGACCACACATATACTTATAGATATTAATAAGAGCCCCTCTTAGGTGTCTTTTTTCTAAGCTGAACAAGCACAATTTTTCTAGCTTTTCATTGTAAGCGACACCTCCCATCCCATTTAATAATCTCCTTGCCCGACTTTGAACCCTCTCCAGTTCTCCTATGTCCTTTTTACAATGTGGAGCCCAAAACTGAATTCCATATTCTAGATGTGGCTTTACAAGGGATTTATAGAGGGGGTGATATTACATTATAGAGGAGGTGATATTACATTATAGAGGAGGTGATATTACATTATAGAGGAGGCGATATTACATTATAGAGGAGGCGATATTACATTATAGAGGAGGTGATATTACATTATAGAGGGGGTGATATTACATTATAGAGGGGGTGATATTACATTATAGAGGAGGTGATATTACATTATAGAGGAGGTGATATTACATTATAGAGGAGGTGATATTACATTATAGAGGGGGTGATATTACATTATAGAGGGGGTGATATTACATTATAGAGGGGGTGATATTACATTATAGAGGAGGTGATATTACATTATAGAGGAGGTGATATTACATTATAGAGGAGGAGATATTACATTATAGAGGGGGTGATATTACATTATAGAGGGGGTGATATTACATTATAGAGGGGGTGATATTACATTATAGAGGTGATATTACATTATAGAGGAGGTGATATTACATTATAGAGGGGGTGATATTACATTATAGAGGAGGTGATATTACATTATAGAGGGGGTGATATTACATTATAGAGGGGGTGATATTACATTATAGAGGAGGAGATATTACATTATAGAGGAGGTGATATTACATTATAGAGGAGGTGATATTACATTATAGAGGAGGTGATATTACATTATAGAGGGGGTGATATTACATTATAGAGGAGGTGATATTACATTATAGAGGAGGTGATATTACATTATAGAGGGGGTGATATTACATTATAGAGGAGGTGATATTACATTATAGAGGAGGTGATATTACATTATAGAGGGGGTGATATTACATTATAGAGGAGGTGATATTACATTATAGAGGAGGTGATATTACATTATAGAGGAGGTGATATTACATTATAGAGGGGGTGATATTACATTATAGAGGGGGTGATATTACATTATAGAGGAGGTGATATTACATTATAGAGGAGGATATTACATTATAGAGGAGGTGATATTACATTATAGAGGGGGTGATATTACATTATAGAGGAGGTGATATTACATTATAGAGGAGGTGATATTACATTATAGAGGAGGTGATATTACATTATAGAGGAGGTGATATTACATTATAGAGGAGGATATTACATTATAGAGGAGGTGATATTACATTATAGAGGGGGTGATATTACATTATAGAGGAGGTGATATTACATTATAGAGGAGGTGATATTACATTATAGAGGAGGTGATATTACATTATAGAGGGGGTGATATTACATTATAGAGGAGGTGATATCACATTATAGAGGAGGTGATATTACATTATAGAGGAGGTGATATTACATTATAGAGGAGGTGATATTACATTATAGAGGAGGTGATATTACATTATAGAGGAGGATATTACATTATAGAGGAGGATATTACATTATAGAGGAGGTGATATTACATTATAGAGGAGGTGATATTACATTATAGAGGAGGAGATATTACATTATAGAGGAGGTGATATTACATTATAGAGGGGGTGATATTACATTATAGAGGAGGTGATATTACATTATAGAGGAGGTGATATTACATTATAGGAGGGGGTGATATTACATTATAGAGGGGGTGATATTACATTATAGAGGGGTGATATTACATTATAGAGGAGGCGATATTACATTATAGAGGAGGTGATATTACATTATAGAGGAGGTGATATTACATTATAGAGGAGGTGATATTACATTATAGAGGAGGTGATATTACATTATAGAGGGGGTGATATTACATTATAGAGGAGGTGATATTACATTATAGAGGAGGTGATATTACATTATAGAGGAGGTGATATTACATTATAGAGGGGGTGATATTACATTATAGAGGAGGTGATATTACATTATAGAGGAGGAGATATTACATTATAGAGGGGTGATATTACATTATAGGAGGGGGTGATATTACATTATAGAGGGGTTATATTACATTATAGAGGAGGTGATATTACATTATAGAGGGGTGATATTACATTATAGAGGAGGAGATATTACATTATAGAGGAGGTGATATTACATTATAGAGGAGGAGATATTACATTATAGAGGAGGTGATATTACATTATAGAGGAGGTGATATTACATTATAGAGGAGGTGATGTTACATTATAGAGGAGGTGATATTACATTATAGAGGGGGTGATATTACATTATAGAGGGGGTGATATTACATTATAGAGGAGGTGATATTACATTATAGAGGAGGTGATATTACATTATAGAGGAGGAGATATTACATTATAGAAGAGGTGATATTACATTATAGAGGAGGTGATATTACATTATAGAGGGGGTGATATTACATTATAGAGGGGGTGATATTACATTATAGAGGAGGATATTACATTATAGAGGAGGTGATATTACATTATAGAGGAGGTGATATTACATTATAGAGGGGGTGATATTACATTATAGAGGAGGTGATATTACATTATAGAGGGGGTGATATTACATTATAGAGGAGGTGATATTACATTATAGAGGAGGTGATATTACATTATAGAGGAGGTGATATTACATTATAGAGGAGGTGATATTACATTATAGAGGGGGTGATATTACATTATATAAGAGGTGATATTACATTATAGAGGAGGTGATATTACATTATAGAGGAGGTGATATTACATTATAGAGGGGGTGATATTACATTATAGAGGAGGCGATATTACATTATAGAGGAGGTGATATTACATTATAGAGGAGGTGATATTACATTATAGAGGAGGTGATATTACATTATAGAGGAGGTGATATTACATTATAGAGGGGGTGATATTACATTATATAAGAGGTGATATTACATTATAGAGGGGGTGATATTACATTATAGAGGAGGCGATATTACATTATAGAAGAGGCGATATTACATTATAGAGGAGGTGATATTACATTATAGAGGGGGTGATATTACATTATAGAGGGGGTGATATTACATTATAGAGGAGGTGATATTACATTATAGAGGAGGTGATATTACATTATAGAGGAGGTGATATTACATTATAGAGGGGGTGATATTACATTATAGAGGGGGTGATATTACATTATAGAGGGGGTGATATTACATTATAGAGGGGGTGATATTACATTATAGAGGAGGTGATATTACATTATAGAGGAGGTGATATTACATTATAGAGGAGGTGATATTACATTATAGAGGGGGTGATATTACATTATAGAGGAGGTGATATTACATTATAGAGGAGGTGATATTACATTATAGAGGAGGTGATATTACATTATAGAGGGGGTGATATTACATTATAGAGGAGGTGATATTACATTATAGAGGGGGTGATATTACATTATAGAGGAGGTGATATTACATTATAGAGGAGGTGATATTACATTATAGAGGAGGTGATATTACATTATAGAGGGGGTGATATTACATTATAGAGGAGGCGATATTACATTATAGAGGAGGCGATATTACATTATAGAGGAGCTGATATTACATTATAGAGGAGGTGATATTACATTATAGAGGAGGTGATATTACATTATAGAGGAGGTGATATTACATTATAGAGGGGGTGATATTACATTATAGAGGGGGTGATATTACATTATAGAGGAGGTGATATTACATTATAGAGGAGGTGATATTACATTATAGAGGAGGTGATATTACATTATAGAGGAGGTGATATTACATTATAGAGGGGGTGATATTACATTATATAAGAGGTGATATTACATTATAGAGGGGGTGATATTACATTATAGAGGAGGCGATATTACATTATAGAGGAGGTGATATTACATTATAGAGGAGGTGATATTACATTATAGAGGAGGTGATATTACATTATAGAGGGGGTGATATTACATTATAGAGGAGGAGATATTACATTATAGAGGAGGAGATATTACATTATAGAGGGGGTGATATTACATTATATAAGAGGTGATATTACATTATAGAGGGGGTGATATTACATTATAGAGGGGGTGATATTACATTATAGAGGAGGTGATATTACATTATAGAGGGGGTGATATTACATTATAGAGGAGGTGATATTACATTATAGAGGAGGTGATATTACATTATAGAGGAGGTGATATTACATTATAGAGGAGGTGATATTACATTATAGAGGAGGTGATATTACATTATAGAGGGGGTGATATTACATTATATAAGAGGTGATATTACATTATAGAGGGGGTGATATTACATTATAGAGGAGGCGATATTACATTATAGAGGAGGTGATATTACATTATAGAGGAGGTGATATTACATTATAGAGGAGGTGATATTACATTATAGAGGAGGTGATATTACATTATAGAGGGGGTGATATTACATTATATAAGAGGTGATATTACATTATAGAGGGGGTGATATTACATTATAGAGGAGGCGATATTACATTATAGAGGAGGTGATATTACATTATAGAGGAGGTGATATTACATTATAGAGGAGGTGATATTACATTATAGAGGAGGTGATATTACATTATAGAGGAGGTGATATTACATTATAGAGGGGGTGATATTACATTATAGAGGGGGTGATATTACATTATAGAGGAGGTGATATTACATTATAGAGGAGGCGATATTACATTATAGAGGAGGTGATATTACATTATAGAGGAGGTGATATTACATTATAGAGGAGGTGATATTACATTATAGAGGAGGTGATATTACATTATAGAGGGGGTGATATTACATTATAGAGGGGGTGATATTACATTATAGAGGGGGTGATATTACATTATAGAGGAGGTGATATTACATTATAGAGGAGGTGATATTACATTATAGAGGAGGTGATATTATAGAGGAGGTGATATTACATTATAGAGGAGGTGATATTACATTATAGAGGAGGTGATATTACATTATAGAGGGGGTGATATTACATTATAGAGGAGGTGATATTACATTATAGAGGAGGTGATATTACATTATAGAGGAGGTGATATTACATTATAGAGGGGGTGATATTACATTATAGAGGAGGTGATATTACATTATAGAGGAGGTGATATTACATTATAGAGGAGGTGATATTACATTATAGAGGAGGTGATATTACATTATAGAGGAGGGGATATTACATTATAGAGGTGATATTACATTATAGAGGAGGTGATATTACATTATATAGGGGGTGATATTACATTATAGAGGAGGCGATATTACATTATAGAGGAGGCGATATTACATTATAGAGGAGGCGATATTACATTATACAGGAGGTGATATTACATTATAGAGGGGGTGATATTACATTATAGAGGAGGTGATATTATAGAGGAGGTGATATTACATTATAGAGGAGGTGATATTACATTATAGAGGAGGTGATATTACATTATAGAGGGGGTGATATTACATTATAGAGGAGGTGATATTACATTATAGAGGAGGTGATATTACATTATACAGGAGGTGATATTACATTATAGAGGAGGTGATATTACATTATAGAGGAGGTGATATTACATTATAGAGGAGGTGATATTACATTATAGAGGGGGTGATATTACATTATAGAGGAGGTGATATTACATTATAGAGGAGGTGATATTACATTATAGAGGAGGTGATATTACATTATAGAGGAGGTGATATTACATTATAGAGGAGGTGATATTACATTATAGAGGGGGTGATATTACATTATAGAGGGGGTGATATTACATTATAGAGGGGGTGATATTACATTATAGAGGAGGTGATATTACATTATAGAGGAGGTGATATTACATTATAGAGGAGGTGATATTACATTATAGAGGGGGCGATATTACATTATAGAGGAGGCGATATTACATTATAGAGGAGGCGATATTACATTATAGAGGAGGCGATATTACATTATAGAGGGGGTGATATTACATTATAGAGGGGGTGATATTACATTATAGAGGAGGTGATATTACATTATAGAGGAGGTGATATTACATTATAGAGGGGGTGATATTACATTATAGAGGAGGTGATATTACATTATAGAGGAGGTGATATTACATTATAGAGGAGGTGATATTACATTATAGAGGGGGTGATATTACATTATAGAGGAGGTGATATTACATTATAGAGGAGGTGATATTACATTATAGAGGAGGTGATATTACATTATAGAGGTGATATTACATTATAGAGGAGGTGATATTACATTATAGAGGGGGTGATATTACATTATAGAGGAGGTGATATTACATTATAGAGGAGGTGATATTACATTATAGAGGAGGTGATATTACACTATAGAGGAGGTGATGTTACATTATAGAGGAGGTGATATTACATTATAGAGGGGGTGATATTACATTATAGAGGGGGTGATATTACATTATAGAGGGGGTGATATTACATTATAGAGGGGGTGATATTACATTATAGAGGGGGTGATGTTACATTATAGAGGAGGTGATGTTACATTATAGAGGGGGTGATATTACATTATAGAGGGGGTGATATTACATTATAGAGGGGGTGATATTACATTATAGAGGGGGTGATGTTACATTATAGAGGAGGTGATATTACATTATAGAGGAGGTGATATTACATTATAGAGGAGGTGATATTACATGTATAGAGGAGGCGATATTACATTATAGAGGAGGCGATATTACATTATAGAGGAGGCGATATTACATTATAGAGGGGGTGATATTACATTATAGAGGAGGTGATATTACATTATAGAGGAGGTGATATTACATTATAGAGGGGGTGATGTTACATTATAGAGGGGGTGATATTACATTATAGAGGAGGTGATATTACATTATAGAGGAGGTGATATTACATTATAGAGGAGGTGATATTACATTATAGAGGAGGTGATATTACATTATAGAGGGGGTGATATTACATTATAGAGGAGGTGATATTACATTATAGAGGAGGTGATATTACATTATAGAGGGGGTGATATTACATTATAGAGGAGGTGATATTACATTATAGAGGAGGTGATATTACATTATAGAGGGGGTGATATTACATTATAGAGGAGGTGATATTACATTATAGAGGAGGTGATATTACATTATAGAGGAGGTGATATTACATTATAGAGGGGGTGATATTACATTATAGAGGGGGTGATATTACATTATAGAGGAGGAGATATTACATTATAGAGGAGGTGATATTATATTATAGAGGAGGTGATATTACATTATAGAGGAGGTGATATTACATTATAGAGGAGGTGATATTACATTATAGAGGGGGTGATATTACACTATAGAGGGGGTGATATTACATTATAGAGGAGGTGATATTACATTATAGAGGAGGTGATATTACATTATAGAGGAGGTGATATTACATTATAGAGGGGGTGATATTACATTATAGAGGAGGTGATATTACATTATAGAGGAGGTGATATTACATTATAGAGGAGGTGATATTACATTATAGAGGGGGTGATATTACATTATAGAGGGGGTGATATTACATTATAGAGGAGGTGATATTACATTATAGAGGAGGTGATATTACATTATAGAGGAGGTGATATTACATTATAGAGGGGGTGATATTACATTATAGAGGAGGTGATATTACATTATAGAGGAGGTGATATTACATTATAGAGGAGGTGATATTACATTATAGAGGAGGTGATATTACATTATAGAGGGGGTGATATTACATTATAGAGGAGGTGATATTACATTATAGAGGAGGTGATATTACATTATAGAGGGGTGATATTACATTATAGAGGGGGGGTGATATTACATTATAGAGGGGGTGATATTACATTATAGAGGGGGTGATATTACATTATACAGGAGGATATTACATTATAGAGGAGGTGATATTACATTATAGAGGGGGGGTGATATTACATTATAGAGGAGGTGATATTACATTATAGAGGAGGTGATATTACATTATAGAGGAGGAGATATTACATTATAGAGGAGGAGATATTACATTATAGAGGAGGAGATATTACATTATAGAGGAGGTGATATTACATTATAGAGGGGGGGATATTACATTATAGAGGAGGTGATATTACATTATAGAGGAGGTGATATTACATTATAGAGGGGGTGATATTACATTATAGAGGAGGTGATATTACATTATAGAGGAGGTGATGTTACATTATAGAGGAGGTGATGTTACATTATAGAGGAGGTGATATTACATTATAGAGGAGGTGATATTACATTATAGAGGAGGTGATATTACATTATAGAGGGGGTGATATTACATTATAGAGGAGGTGATATTACATTATAGAGGGGGTGATATTACATTATAGAGGAGGTGATATTACATTATAGAGGAGGTGATATTACATTATAGAGGAGGTGATATTACATTATAGAGGGGGTGATATTACATTATAGAGGAGGTGATATTACATTATAGAGGAGGTGATATTACATTATAGAGGAGGTGATATTACATTATAGAGGAGGTGATATTACATTATAGAGGGGGTGATATTACATTATAGAGGAGGTGATATTACATTATAGAGGAGGTGATATTACATTATAGAGGAGGTGATGTTACATTATAGAGGAGGTGATATTACATTATAGAGGAGGTGATATTACATTATAGAGGAGGTGATATTACATTATAGAGGGGGTGATATTACATTATAGAGGAGGTGATATTACATTATAGAGGGGGTGATATTACATTATAGAGGAGGTGATATTACATTATAGAGGAGGTGATATTACATTATAGAGGAGGTGATATTACATTATAGAGGAGGATATTACATTATAGAGGGGGTGATATTACATTATAGAGGAGGTGATATTACATTATAGAGGAGGTGATATTACATTATAGAGGAGGTGATATTACATTATAGAGGAGGTGATATTACATTATAGAGGAGGTGATATTACATTATAGAGGGGGTGATATTACATTATAGAGGGGGTGATATTACATTATAGAGGAGGTGATATTACATTATAGAGGAGGTGATATTACATTATAGAGGAGGTGATATTACATTATAGAGGGGGTGATATTATATTATAGAGGAGGTGATATTACATTATAGAGGAGGTGATATTACATTATAGAGGAGGTGATATTACATTATAGAGGAGGTGATATTACATTATAGAGGAGGTGATATTACATTATAGAGGGGGTGATATTACATTATAGAGGGGGTGATATTACATTATAGAGGGGGTGATATTACATTATAGAGGAGGTGATATTACATTATAGAGGAGGTGATATTACACTATAGAGGAGGTGATGTTACATTATAGAGGGGGTGATATTACATTATAGAGGAGGTGATATTACATTATAGAGGAGGTGATATTACATTATAGAGGGGGTGATATTACATTATAGAGGAGGATATTACATTATAGAGGAGGTGATATTACATTATAGAGGGGGTGATATTACATTATAGAGGAGGATATTACATTATAGAGGAGGTGATATTACATTATAGAGGAGGTGATATTACATTATAGAGGAGGTGATATTACATTATAGAGGAGGTGATATTACATTATAGAGGAGGTGATATTACATTATAGAGGAGGAGATATTACATTATAGAGGAGGTGATATTACATTATAGAGGAGGTGATATTACATTATAGAGGAGGTGATATTACATTATAGAGGAGGTGATATTACATTATAGAGGAGGTGATATTACATTATAGAGGGGGTGATATTACATTATAGAGGAGGTGATATTACATTATAGAGGAGGTGATATTACATTATAGAGGAGGTGATATTACATTATAGAGGAGGTGATATTACATTATAGAGGAGGTGATATTACATTATAGAGGAGGTGATATTACATTATAGAGGAGGTGATATTACATTATAGAGGAGGTGATATTACATTATAGAGGAGGTGATATTACATTATAGAGGAGGTGATATTACATTATAGAGGAGGTGATATTACATTATAGAGGGGGTGATATTACATTATAGAGGGGGTAATATTACATTATAGAGGAGGTGATATTACATTATAGAGGAGGTGATATTACATTATAGAGGAGGTGATATTACATTATAGAGGAGGTGATATTACATTATAGAGGAGGTGATATTACATTATAGAGGAGGTGATATTACATTATAGAGGAGGTGATATTACATTATAGAGGAGGTGATATTACATTATAGAGGAGGTGATATTACATTATAGAGGGGGTGATATTACATTATAGAGGAGGTGATATTACATTATAGAGGAGGTGATATTACATTATAGAGGAGGTGATATTACATTATAGAGGAGGTGATATTACATTATAGAGGGGGTGATATTACATTATAGAGGAGGTGATATTACATTATAGAGGAGGTGATATTACATTATAGAGGAGGTGATATTACATTATAGAGGAGGTGATATTACATTATAGAGGAGGTGATATTACATTATAGAGGAGGAGATATTACATTATAGAGGAGGTGATATTACATTATAGAGGAGGTGATATTACATTATAGAGGAGGTGATATTACATTATAGAGGAGGTGATATTACATTATAGAGGAGGTGATATTACATTATAGAGGGGGTGATATTACATTATAGAGGAGGTGATATTACATTATAGAGGAGGTGATATTACATTATAGAGGAGGTGATATTACATTATAGAGGAGGTGATATTACATTATAGAGGAGGTGATATTACATTATAGAGGAGGTGATATTACATTATAGAGGAGGTGATATTACATTATAGAGGAGGTGATATTACATTATAGAGGAGGTGATATTACATTATAGAGGAGGTGATATTACATTATAGAGGAGGTGATATTACATTATAGAGGGGGTGATATTACATTATAGAGGGGGTAATATTACATTATAGAGGAGGTGATATTACATTATAGAGGAGGTGATATTACATTATAGAGGGGGTGATATTACATTATAGAGGAGGTGATATTACATTATAGAGGGGGTGATATTACATTATAGAGGAGGTGATATTACATTATAGAGGAGGTGATATTACATTATAGGAGGGGGTGATATTACATTATAGAGGAGGTGATATTACATTATAGAGGAGGTGATATTACATTATAGAGGAGGTGATATTACATTATAGAGGAGGTGATATTACATTATAGAGGGGGTGATATTACATTATAGAGGAGGCGATATTACATTATAGAGGGGGTGATATTACATTATAGAGGAGGATATTACATTATAGAGGAGGTGATATTACATTATAGAGAAGGTGATATTACATTATAGAGGAGGTGATATTACATTATAGAGGAGGTGATATTACATTATAGAGGAGGTGATATTACATTATAGAGGAGGTGATATTACATTATAGAGGGGGTGATATTACATTATAGAGGAGGTGATATTACATTATAGAGGAGGCGATATTACATTATAGAGGGGGTGATATTACATTATAGAGGAGGATATTACATTATAGAGGAGGTGATATTACATTATAGAGAAGGTGATATTACATTATAGAGGAGGTGATATTACATTATAGAGGAGGTGATATTACATTATAGAGGAGGTGATATTACATTATAGAGGAGGTGATATTACATTATAGAGGGGGTGATATTACATTATAGAGGAGGTGATATTACATTATAGAGGAGGATATTACATTATAGAGGAGGTGATATTACATTATAGAGGAGGTGATATTACATTATAGAGGGGGTGATATTACATTATAGAGGAGGTGATATTACATTATAGAGCGGGTGATATTACATTATAGAGGAGGTGATATTACACTATAGAGGAGGTGATATTACATTATAGAGGTGATATTACATTATAGAGGAGGTGATATTACATTATAGAGGGGGTGATATTACATTATAGAGGAGGTGATATTACATTATAGAGGAGGTGATATTACATTATAGAGGGGGTGATATTACATTATAGAGGGGGTGATATTACATTATAGAGGAGGTGATATTACATTATAGAGGGGGTGATATTACATTATAGAGGAGGTGATATTACATTATGGAGGAGGTGATATTACATTATAGAGGAGGTGATATTACATTATAGAGGGGGTGATATTACATTATAGAGGGGGTGATATTACATTTCAATCATGGGTTCTTATCTCTCTTTTTATAATCCCTAAGATCCTATCCTTTTGCAGCTGCTACTTGACATTGAGTGCGGATACTTAGCTTATTTGTAACCAGAATACCCCGGTCCTTCTTTTGTTACCAGTTTTATTCCATTTAATGTAAATTAATACTATTATTGCGTCCTAGGTGCATTAGATTACTTGCAATTATTGTCATTAAGTTTCATCTGCCATGTTTTTGCCCATGCTGCCAGGCCTTTCTGTAATATTTTCTACTCAAGCTGAGCTGCAATACCAGACACAACCATGGACAAGAATGGCGCTGTTTCAAAGAAAAAAAAAACCAGACTAATTTATTTAAAATTTCACGCTACATAAAGAGTTTTTCTAGTGCGACTTGCTAATTTTAAACTTTTGAGTGACAGCTGCAAAGCATTTCTCAAGACTGCAGCTTGATAAGATAAAATTAAAAAGTCGTGCTAATAAAGGCTCAGTCTTGAAAGTGCTGTCCAGGATTGGAAAAAACATGGCTGCTTTCTTCCAGAAACAGCGCCACACGCGCTCATGGGCTGTATCTGGTATTGCAGATCAGCTCCATTGAAGTGAATGGGGCTGTGCTGCAATACCGCACACAACCTGGGGACAGGAGTGGCGCTGTTTCTGGAAGAAAGTAGCCATGTTTTTTTCTAATCTTGGGCAACTGCTTTATAAGAGGTCTACCCCATGACCCACATTATTTATGGAATTATTGGGGGGAAAAAAACCCAAAAAAAACGTACCGGTTGTGGTAGACTACTGCCGTGTAAGCTTCTTTTGAAAATTCTGGACAACTTGATTTTCCAAAGATAACCTGCAAGAGCAAAAGGCCTTTAAAAAGGAAATATTCAAGCAGACGTCTCACCACGGACAACCATTATATGGGAGCCGACTCCCCACATCCATAATGGAGGGGGGGTCCTGAGCAGGACATATGGGCAGGGGTTGTCCTTCAATTAATTTTTTTGTTACTTGCTATTAGACTGCAACTTTCCCTATGCAGTCAGGCAAAAACTACAGTTATGTTGTGTGGTTACTTACTGGCAAGGCGTTACTGGGGTCTTCGCCGCTCATGAACTGCACTTTTACTGTTATGTTCCTCGCTGATCCTTGTCGATTTGCAAAATTAAGGCTTTGTGGATACACATATAGAATATTTCTGTAGAATTAAATAAAATAATAATTACAATATATATTTTACTGGTTGCCAATTGGGTCACATGATCAATCTCAATGCTGATTGGCTTAAAAATACTTGCTAACATTTGGTACAGAATAAAACGGGCCATTTTTTTTAACTTCATATCATATATGTCATATGGTCTCCAACCTGCGGCTCTCAAGCTGTAGCAAAACTACAACTCCCAGCATGCCCTGACAGAGACAGGTAGGAGACTACAGATTCAAAGAAATCGCTAAAAAATAATCCACATTTATTTCTCTCCATTTAAAAGAATTTTGCTGGGAGAATGCATGAGGAGGTGTAGTGATGGAATAATCACCACTAAAACTATACAATTTTTTTTTGCAATTCTAGAAATGTGCCTATAGGTGGCGCTGTGTTTCTAAAATTGAATAGAACTAATTTTTTTTTGTTTTAAATCAGCAATTTTTGGGTTCTTCTTTAGTAGGAAATGCTTCTTAAACAAACAGCAGACAATGTACCGAAGTGGTAAGAACCCAGACGAGGACGCAACGCGGTGACACGTGAACAGGGAGATTCTGCCTGTGCGATTAAACATGATGACCCAACACAAGAATGTCTTAAAGGAGATGTCCACCTTTGAATCCAATATTTTATAGCTTCAATGCATCGAATATAAAAAAAATAAAAAAATTAATTTTGCAAATCGTCTTGATTAAAAATGCTTCTACCGTTTTGCATCTACAGCTCCTATGCGGACCTTGTGTGTCTCCATGGTCACAGACTACAAACAAACCCTGTGTAGTCTGATCCTCCAATCGTGCTTCCTACTGTCACTTACTTACTAACCTACATACAGTAGAAAAGAGGACAGTAGGAGTGGAGGACACACTGCTGGATCAGACTACACTGGGTTTGTTTGCAGTCTGTTACCATGGAGACACAAGTTTACATGGAAGCTGTGGGCACCAAACGGTAAGAAATTTTTAATCAAGACTATTTGCAAAGTTGCTTCATTTTATGCAAAATTGGTTGTGGCCTTTAACCCCTTCCCGCCGTAGCCATTTTTTACGGATTTTACTTTTGTTTTTTCCTCCCCTCATTCCAAAAGCCATAACTTTTTTTTTTTCCTGACGATATAGCCCTATCAAGGCTTTTTTTTTGCGAGACGAGTCAGTGTTTTTAACGGCATTATTTATTGTTAATCTACTGAGAAACTGTAAAGAATTTATTTGTGGGGTGGAATGGGAAAAAAAACTGTGATTCCTCCATTGGTTTTTGGGATTTCAGTTTTACGGTGTTCATCGTGCGGTAAAAACGGCATGTTAACTTTATTCTGCTGGTAAATACGATTACGGCGATACCAAATTTATATTGTTTTTTTATGTGTTACTACTTTTATACGGAAGAAAAAAATTGTCCAAAATAAAATTTGTGTTTTGTCGCCACATTCGGAGAGCCATAACTTCTTTATTGTTCCAGCAATTGAGCGGTACGAGGGCTTATTTTTTGCAGGATAGGCTGTAGTTTCTACTGGTACCATTTTGGGCTACATGAGACTTTTTGATCACTTTTTATTCCATTTTTTGCGGGAGATGAGGTGAACAAAATACAGCGATTCCCTCATTTTTTTTTTTTATATGGCGTTCACTGTGCGGTTTAAATAATGTTATATTGTAATAGCTTGGACGCAACGATACCAGTTATGTTAATTATTTTTTTTTCTTTTTACATTGTGTTTGGGGGAAAATGGGAGTTTTTTTTACTTTTAATATTTTTTAAAAAATATTTAAAAAAGCCCCCGTTTCTAACCACTTAGATGGTGCGGTCGCTATTGACCGTGGCAGCTAAAGGGGTTAAACGAGGAGGATGTTGCCTGTTACACTGGAGTGTTGGCTGTTACATATAGCTGACACGCTCGTTCTAAGGAAAATGCTCAGCCCGTGAGCCCGCTCCTTATTCCGCACCTGACCTCCACCGTAAATATACACAAGGGAAAAGATGTCAGGAAGGGGTTAAAGAGAGTCTCCACCTAAATTTATTTTCACAAAAATATACCTTATATAAGTCCTACTAAGCCTCATTGCTTCTTATCTGCCCTCAGTTATGTGAAAATTCTGCTTTGAGCTGAAGACCCGACACAAACTGGTTGCTAAGAAGGTGATGCCTGACAACCCAAAGTAAAAGACTGTGGCAGTGTATCCATAGCAACCAATCTGTCAGACAGGGTTTAGATGCTCAGCTCAAAGCTGGAATGTCCCTGTAATGGCAAAAGAGAAGGTGAAGGGCGGTCAATGCAGCAGTCACATCAAATCATCTCCAGCTCAGGCTGCGGGATTAAGCCTCATGCACACAGCCATATTACTGCTCCGTGGAGTAGTACAGAGCCATAATATGGCACCCATACAGGTGCAAGGAGCGTCTCTCACCGTGGAGGACCTGGCACGTCCATGCATAGCCCAGACTATTAATTTCAGTGAGAATTGAGTAATACTTTGTTTTACCTGTGGTGGTGCTGTAGGGATATTGAGCAATCGCGGTCAGGTTCCCCCACAGATGATAGGTGATCGCTAGAGGTCCCAGCAGCAGGACACCCTGTGATCAGTTTATCATCATGGGAACCATCGAACAAAAAGGCAGACAATTCCTTAAACTTGGTCATACACCTACAGTACATGAGCAACAAAACTGTCTCCAGAGGTCGGCTACCAGGAGAAATGAGGATTCCCCGGGAGATAAATATCTCTATTTGTATCATAAGAGAGAAAGAGAGAGAGAAAGAGAGAGAGAAAGAGAGGGAGAGAAAGAGGAGAGAGAGAAAGAGGAGAGAGAGAGAGAGAAAGAGGAGAGAGAGAGAAAGAGGAGAGAGAGAGAGAGAAAGAAAGAGAGGGAGAGAAAGAGAGCGAGAGAAAGAGCAAGAAAGAAAAAGGAGAGAGAAAGAAAGAGAAAGGAGAGAAAGAGGAGAGAAAGAAAGAGGGAAAGAGAGAAAGAGAAAGAAAGAGGGAGAAAGAGAAAGAGAGAGAGAGAAAGAGAAAGATAGAGGGAGGAAGAAAGAGAGGGAGCAAAAGAGAGAGAAAGAGAGAGAGAAAAAGAATGAAAGAAAGTATAAAATACATGTATTTGATAAGCAGGGTGACATTATTTACACAAAGATCTTTAGAATTCCTGTCATGTGTGGTTTGGTAATATTCTGTCTGGTTTGCGGAAATGGTGACAAAACACGAGAAAACCCTCAATAATGGAAGGATTCAGTGATGGCGAAATACAGCCGCAAACACAGATGTCATGCAACTAACATGCTCCGACTGAGAGCGAAAACCAACAAATGACTGGTCAGACGTTTATAAGAAGTTCCACTTGAGATCCGTGAACATGCACAAGAGTACAACTCAGGGCCTAATATATAAAGGGGTTCTTTATATATTTAGACAATTTCTACTTGGAAGGGTCCCCTAAAAATAAGCAAATCATGAAGTGTCCTCCTGCTGGAAATCCCAGCGATCAGCTCTAATCTGTTGGTAAACCTGGCAGTAAGTGTTCAGTTTCTCTGCAGTGCCACCACAGGGGAAATGAAGCATTACAGTGTCCATCCATAGAAATGTGTTGTCTGTATAACACAGGACAGGACAGGTCCTCCAGAGAGAGAGACGCTCTATGTAACCGCTCTCCACTCTGACCAAGAGATGAGGATCCTGAACAGAGAATTCACTAATAGGAGGTATGGAAATAGGTTTTCTAAACTGGACAATTCCTTAACATAATAGTAATAAAACTGCTTAAGCCTTTGACTCTGATAAAAAAAAATGCAGCACATCGCGGCTTCCCTGATGCTAAAAACCATTCCTGATCTAATACTTCCCCGAGCTGAGGACTTGTTACAATTTAGTGTGTGGAACAGATACAATTGTAACAAACTCTCAGCTATGAGAAGTATAATATCTGCATGGGTTTGTCACCTCTGCATGTAAAGATGAATGTTCCCATGACCCCACACCCTCCAATATTAGTAATTATCCCAACGTGGGCCCTAAGTGACTGTCTCTATCATTACAGTAGATCTCAATCTCATAGAGGGCTCCTACCCATCCCTGTAATACAGACCACCAAAAACAGCAGTCATGGTAACAGAGCAGCAAGAGTCACGATTCCCATCATAACCATGTGGAACTATTAATCCAGCACCTACTGCTCGTTAACCTCTCGCGGAGGATACCAAGCCCGTGTTTAGTTTTTCCTCTAATTTTAGGACCACGTCTGACCGCCGACACGTCAAGGTTTTGCTTTGTGCTGGACTCCCACAAATGGTCTTGTTATAGATTTGGCATTATCACATTGTACTTTGAGTTATTTTTGAAAACGTGGATTAAAAACAAAATATCTGGGTTATCGCTACGAAGGGCAGATAAATATAACATTGCGAGGACGGTAAAAACAAGTCTACGAGGAACCGCTTATGGTTTGTTCTTTAAAGGGGCATTCCCATCATATAACGTGATGGATATTGCAAGGATATGCCATCACTTTGTGATCGGTCAGGGTCAAACTGCTGGGATTCCTCCCGATCCTGTGATTGAAGGGCCGCAACGTTGCTTTAGCACTGCAGCTCATTTACTGTTTACTGCTGGGACGCCACTGTGCAGGGAAAACGTAGAAGGGGACGCAGCATTAAATAAGCACTGCAGCCCCTATATTCTCAAGATCAGCGGGTGTCCCAACAGCGGACCCCCAACGATCACATATCCTTGCAATATGCCATCACTTTGCAGAAATAGGGCTTCCCCCACCCAGTCATAGAAAAAAAACTGTGAGTCCTGCTTTTCCCACCCACTCATAGAGAAAATCTGAATTCTTCTTCCCCCACCCATTCCTAAAGAAAGCCTGTGAGTCCTGCTTCCCTCACCCACACACAGTGATTGACAGCTTTTCTTGTATGAGTTTGTATACATGGGATGCGGTCAAACACTGTGTTTGGTTGAAGTAGCAGGATTCACAGGTTTTCTCTTTGAGTGGGCCGGGTAAGCAGGACTCAGAGGCTCTCTATATGAGTGGGCGGGGTAAGCAGGACTCTCAGGCTCTCTCTATGAGTGGGCGGGGTAAGCAGGACTCACAGGCTCTCTCTATGAGTGGGCGGGGTAAGCAGGACTCACAGGCTCTCTCTATGAGTGGGCGGGGTAAGCAGGACTCACAGGCTCTCTCTATGAGTGGGCGGGGTAAGAAGGACTCACAGGCTCTCTCTACGAGTGGGCGGTGTAAGCATGACTCACAGGCTCTCTATCAGTGGGCCGGTTAAGCAGGACTCACAGGCTCTCTCTATGAGTGGAAAGGGTAAGCACAGGACTCACAGGCTCCCTCTAGGAGTAGGCGGGGTTAACAGGACTCACAGGCTTTGTCTACAAGTGGGCGGGGTAAGCAGGACTCACAGGCTCCCTCTGAGTGGGCGGGGTAAGCAGGACTCACAGGCTCCCTCTGAGTGGGCGGGGTAAGCAGGACTCACAGGCTCCCTCTAGGAGTAGGGGGTTAAGCAGGACTCACAGGCTCCCTCTAGGAGTAGGGGGGTAAGCAGGACTCACAGGCTTTTTCTATGAGTGGGTGGGAATAATAGGACTCAAAGGCTCTCTCTATGAGTGAGCCGGGGAAGAGCAATTTTTATGTGAAAATACTGAAATAAGTCCTAGAAAAATATATATTCCTGAAGACCTGACAGATATAAGACCTCTAAGGCTATGTTCACACGGAGTATTTTGGGGGAGGAATATCTGCCTCAAAATTCCGTTTGGAACTTTGAGGCAGATATTCCTCTCCCTGCACGCCGATTTTCGCGGCAATTATCGCGCCGTTTTTCGCCCGCGGCCATTGAGCGCCGCGGGCATAAAACAGCGAGAAATACGCTTTCTCCTGCCTCCCATTGAAGTCAATGGGAGGTCGGAGGCGGAAGCGCCCGAAGATAGGGCATGTCGCTTCTTTTTCCCGCGAGGCAGTTTTACTGCTCGCGGGAAAAAGACGCCGACGCCTCCCATTGAAATCAATGGGAGGCGTTCTCGGGCCGTTTCTGCCGAGTTTTGCGACGCGGTTTCCGCGTCAAAAAACTCGGCAAAATACCCCGTGTGAACATAGCCTAAGAAGGATACATCTTTATTGTAAACTGTGTGTAAAAGATGAACCTGTGTCCTTATCCCAGGGACTGTACATGCGACAGGTCAAAATAACAGATTTAGGAAAGGGGCTACTCGGGTTCATCGAAGAACAAAACATTTTTTATAAAAAGGGCCAAGTCTTGTGAAAGGGACATTTGTCCTGAGAATAGGAGACATGTTTGTATGTCATAGTGCCGGGCCGGGCGAGCAGAAATTGGGTGAAAAGTCATGGAAGGAAAAAAAAAATGCTGCATCCAGTCTGTAATAAAGAGCAGATGTGACGGAAATATCTCAGTGGAAACGCTTCAAAGTCAAATAAACAGCAAAGAGGCGACTGTATTTACATTTCATCACGAATCCCGATTACAAGAAAATATTTAACAATAAAATGCGTAGGAATTTTTTTTATTTTTTATGTATTTGTTTTTTTTAATGTTTTTGTAAAGAAGTTTTTGGTAAGGTAACCCAATGGATATGACTCAGACAAAAAAATAAGAAAATTGCAGAAAGTTCCCCTTCTGTGGTATTTTTAGCATTATGCAACCCCCCCCCCCACCCCCAGGGCTGGAGTATAAATGTAAAGGGTACGAGGGTTACCAGACAACCCTGCGAAGACACCCCGGCCGCACAAAGCAGAACAGACGAGGACGGAAAAAGTCAGAACGGGAAGTGAAGAAGATCAAACAAGTAAGTAACGCCGCGCAAAGCATCACAGCCGACGGCGGCAGCGTATGATTGGGCGCAAGAATAATAAGACGTTCACAGACTTGTGCGCTAAAGAGGCTGTGTCATTAGAGAAACGGAGTCTTCGGTATGGCGCATGGAAATTAGCCGATCGCTGCGGGTCCAAGTCCCAGCAGACAGCTGATTTTTTTTTGGGGTGGCCACAGCCAGCCGGGCAGGAAATCTAGTATTACATGGTGGCCATTCAGATGAATGACCGTCTATATGATACATGGACACTCCGAGCCCGTCAGAATGGAAGCTGCTCTTAGACTGGATCATAGGAGGGGGGTCCCAAGTGCGGGACCAACCTCTATGATGTCCATATGCTCTAATAGGGCAGATTAATGAGGAGCGTGGGTAATGGGTGGGGGAGGGGTAAGAGGTCTCCCGTTCTAAAGATGTGCTGCTAAGGGATAGGGAAAGATAAACACGGGGTAAACCCCCCCCCCCCAAAAAAAGGCATCTTTTTTTCCACAAACAGCGCCACACCTGTCAATAGGTTGTGTCTGGTATTGCAGCTCAGCTTGATTGACGTGGATAGATTTGGCGCTGTTTTTGGAAGAGAGCCCCTTTACTGTATTCGTGGACGAGTAGAACTAATACGTTGTTTTCACAAGCACTGGATCATTTTTTTCTTTTTCTTTGCAGGTTGTTTTGCAATTTGGAAACAAAAAGACGGATCATCAAACTTTCTGGATTATCAGAAACTGCATTAAAGGAATTTTGCTAGAGATACATCCCAGGTAACAATGGCGCCTAAAAATTTGGTTCTGCCACCTTACATTTTATGCCTCTTTTCTATTGGGTTCTAGTACAGAGCTTATTGCCGGGTAAACTGGGAAAAAGTCAAACTAACCGAATAAAAAACTGAATTGGTGTAAAATAGTGACCCAGAGGCCGAATGCACACGATGCGGATTACGTGCGGTTTTGCCGTGCGGATTTGCGTGCGGCAAAACCGCACAGTAATACAGTACCAGCACAGTCACTGACATTCCAGGAAAGCTCATGCTGCGGTATTTTTCGAGATGGAAATTGACTCGCGGTGCGAATTTTCCGAAACGCGTCATGTCAATTTATCCTGCTATTCCGCATGCGAATTCTATCCCTCTAGTTCTACAGAAATATGCAGCAAAACCCGCAGTATGAAAACGCTGATAATTACGCAGCAAAGCGTAAAAAAACCCACTGAAAAACGCATCAAAAACCGCACATTCAAGTGCGTTTTTTTGCTGCGAACTTCTTGCGGTTTTGCTGCATATTTTCCGCAGGTAAATACTCAAACGTGCGCATGCAGCCTTGAGGTTCAGAATAGCGCAGCGTGCCAGTAAAAAAAAAAAAAAAAAAACAACAGACGACGGAAATATGACTGACCCATATAAGTAAAAAAAAAAAGTAAAAAATAATAATAAAATAAACAAATAAATAAAAGGAGGATCATAATTGATCACGAGGGATCTCCAATATCCGTCAAGGTCCTGTAAATACGGAAACCGCGTGACGCCAGTGTTTACAAAGGGATACAGAAACCTGGACAAAAAAAACTTTTTGCAATCAAAAAGCACAAACTGTATGAGCGCCCCCCCCCCCCCCCCTAACTAATGCAACAATACCGAGAAATCAGCAAATTCCTACCAAGTCTCCTTGAAGAAGAAGGGGGGGGGGGGGGTAGATCTTTACACATTCTTAAATAACGAGGGAGTTTACTATGTACAAAGGTCAGGCCGTCCCAGACGCCACCGCGATGACGATGATTGTTTATGCATTTGGATTATATCATGAATTACATTTTTTCATTTTTTTTTCCTCCAGGCTATGTTGTCAGCTCCGCCTTCCGGAAAGCAAAAAAAAAAAAAAAAGTTGGGCAGAGGTTACATTAGTTCATGCGTCTTGTTTAATTATCAACCCGCGCAGTGTCTGCGCTTAATCCCTGCCGTCATATATATATAGCTTAATAGTCAGGCAGGACGGACACACGAGCAGCAGCAGATCCCTCAGCAGCGCGATGAAGGTCTTCATCCTCTTCCTCCTGCCCTTGGTCTTCTCCGCGTCCATTGAGAAACACGAGGAAGGCCAGTTCGATCCTTTACCCGCAGAATCCAAATCTCGGTTCGCCATGCTGGACGACGTGAGGATCTTGGCCAACGGCCTCCTGCAGCTGGGCCACGGCCTGAAGGATTTTGTCCACAAGACGAAAGGGCAGATCAACGAGATTTTTCAGAAGCTCAACCTGTTCGACAAATCCTTCTACGACCTGTCGGAGCAGACCAACGAGATCCGGGAGAAGGAAGAGGAGCTCAAGGAGAAGACGTCCAGGTTGCAAGAAAACAACGAGGAGCTGAAAAACCTGTCGAGTAAAATCTACTCCCAGATAGAACATCTCCTGCAGGACAAGGTCCAGCTTCAGGCCAAGATCGTCCGGCTGGAGGAGAAGCTCAATCAGATCTCCGAGGGCCATCAAGAATCCCAGGACCACAAAGAAGTGGCCGCATTGAAAGTAAGTGTCTCCACCTATCAACAGTAGAGTTGCTTAAATCAAGAAATCGCTTAAAGGACAATTCCCCAATAGTGTTAATATCAGAACCAATGCCATTGGCTGCAGGCCATGCTGGGAGTCGTAGTTTCACAACAGTTTACGGTGGTCTGGAATCCACATTTCTATTAGATAAATCCTGCAGCTAAAGGAATCAGTATTGATCATAGCCTTACACTATGGAATTGTCCTTTAAGCAATTCTCTGCTATAGTCTAAACTGGGAAGGATGTGAACACCAATGAACATCTGCTGCGGATGATGAAGCGTCGCGCTCGCTGCACATGTCCGTCATAGCAAATACAGTCCAATAGTGACATGATGTGCCATGTTATGCGGCAGCGGGGGATGGGTCACTGCTAGTCTAGGTAGATTTGCCATTCAGGAGACAGGGAAAGCGGAGTGTCAGCTGTAATGGTGGGTTCTATTGGTTGTACTCAGCTTTCCCAGATATGGACAAAACTAACGAAGGGCTACATGGAACGTATAGACAATTCATATGTAAGAAACGCTGCATACAAACGTTAACCCATCTGGAAACCCCTTTCCGTATGTCCCTATTAGGGCATAATGACGTCATAAACGGGGATCGGACGTCATAAACATTGATCAGACCCCCCTCTGAGCCAAAGCAATCCAAATGGCACAAATCTGGTAACCACTGCGCCCAGTCTTGTCGGCAATACAGAGGTTACTGAACCAGTCTGTCCGGATGATCATTATATGCCAACATGATAGAACTAGTGTGCTCGGATTATGCCCAGGTTAATCCAATCAGAAAACCACCAAACTGGATAATCCGCTGCTCTCTGTACCCGGGATTAGACTATAATAAAAGCAATGTGGAGGCGGAAAACTCAAATCCATCACTGCGCAAGCTAATGCCCTCTGTTATCCACCAACATTAGAACGTATCTAATATAACAATCCAATACTACAACACAATGAGCAGCACAAATCCCACTCCTGTGCTGATAGCTTGTTACAATGTATCAGTGCAGGTGAAATGTATCAGTCTGAAGTCCAGGCTGTTCAGCTCACAGAGGATTGTGTAGACTGGATACAATTGTAACAAACTCGGGAGATGTTCAGGTGCGTACAGGTTTTCAGTCTCTGAATGTTTACGTTCACTGACAGCAAGCAGATAGTTTGAACGTGGTAATGAATTAAAGGCTGTGTGCACTTTTGAAAACACAAATATATATCTCAGTGTGATTAGTGCAACTTTGTAATGACTTTTTATTCAAAATGATTTTTACTTTTTGAGATACAGCTGCTTTGTATCCTGTATCCGTCAGATCAGAGGGACTGACGGGTTTAGTGTCAGCGGGTCCTGACCGTTCATAACTTAGATGTGATAGATTACAGGTGGATCCTGCGGGTCAGAAACACTCAGGACCCGCTGGACACTGAACCCGTCAGTCCCGCTGACCTGACGGATACAGGATACAAGGCAGCTGTATCTCAAAAAGTAAAAATCATTTTTAATAAAAAGTCATTACAGAGTTGCACCAATCACACGCCCCAAAGTATATTAGAAAGTTGCATAACTCCGTATATAAAGATTAAAGTGCAGGTTCAGCCTCAGTAAGATTCGTCGTGAGTCCCACAAAGTTCCGTCACTTGCTCCCCTGTATAACATTGCGTTGCGTCCGCCTCCAGCTGGGACTGGTATTATAACCTGCCCTTGTATCCGTAAATTTGGCCTCTTTCCTGCAGTCATATCACTTGCTCCTTAGCAATAGACCAAAAACGGCCATATTGTCAGCACTCACCGCTATTTACCACTGTTCGAGGTGCGTCGCTAAGGAGCAACTGACATTCAATTGACAGAAGAGAGAGAATTTGTTGCGTTCTATCCGATAATTAAAAGGGGTTGTACAGGATTAGAAGATCATGGATGCTTTCTTCCAAAAAATACTCAATGGAGCCGAGCTGCAATACCAGACCCAACCTGCGAACAGGTATGGCGCTGTTTTTGGAAGAACGCAGCCATGTTTTTCTAATCCTGGACCACCCCTTTAATTAAAAAACAAAAGACAAGAAAAAACATAATAGATTAACATCAACCACCAAAACTTTTGTGTTCCAGCAATACGTGGAGCAGCAAGACACGAACATCCAACGTCTACTGAAAGTCGTCACAGATCAGAACGTGCAACTGGATAACCAGAACAGCCAAATCAAGGATCTTGAAGACAAGGTAACGATCCGAAATACACGTAGACACTTTCCATATCCCACCCCTGTCCCCTGTAACCGGCGGTGGCGGCCAGATTGCTGCCGGAGTCATTATTTGTGTCACCAGACACTCAGGATATTCCTGCATGATGCAACACTTTCTGATGACATCACCAGGTCTTTTGGGGTTGAACAAATAGCACTTTTCACCCCAAATCTAGCCACTTCTATGTTGAGTCATTTCAGCATTTAAAGGTACAGTGTTATCATTTTCAATTCTACAAACAGGAAGCGGTATGTAGAAGAGATCTCCCTTTCTGCTAGGAGTAGTAGTCCTGTGGTCTCTGGCGAGTGATGTCAGATGTCTGTAATTAAAGGAGTTGTCCAGGATTAGAAAAACATAGCTTCCTTCCAGGAACAGCGCCACACCTGTCCATGGGTTATGTCTGGTATTGCAGGTCTGCTTTATTCAAGAGAATGGGGCTGAGCTGCAATACTACATACAACCTGTAGACAGGTGTGGTGCTGTTTTTTGGAAGAAAGCAGCCATGTTTTTCTAATCCTGGACAACCCTCTTTAAGTTCTGGAAAATACAGCGAATATTTAGCGTGAACCCGTCTCTTCCAGATCAGCAATGTCAGCATCGTCGACACTAGGAAGAATTCACCGGGAAGCCATAAAGTCGACGACCAGTTGTCCTTCGACTCAAGCAACGCAACCGATTTGATGCAGGATCCCAATGGTAAAGATTTTGTCGCATTGCTCACGCGTTTTAGGCTAGGGCTACACGGCGACTTTGGTCGCGTGACATAGAAATCGCAATTAATGATTGTCTGTGGCGTCGCTAAAAAAACAACATTTTTGGTCACATATATTGCAAGCGACTTTTACGGCATAGACTTAAATGTAAGTCGCATGCGACTGATTTGCGGCATGGCAGCGATTTACGTGCAACTTTTTTTAGACAGTGTTCTTGTGCGAGTATCACGCGACTGCGACTCACGATTTTTTTCATGACCTTTTAAAGACCGGTCGCACACAAGTCCCATGCAATTTACATGGCTGTCTATGAGAAGCCGTGTAGTGTGCGACTTGTGACCTAAAATCCGGCAAGTATTCCATTTTGCTCTGTTTTCCAACTTTCTGAATACAGCCTGCAGTGTAAAGAATGGAGGTTTTTTTTTATCCTGGTTGTTACAGCCATGTATAAATATTTATTGCAATAAAAGCTTTATGTATATTCGTATATCCCTACTAGACTACAGGAGAAGCTGTAAACACATACACAACCCTGGACATAGCAATGGCAACCAGAATGAAAACCCTCCATTCTTTACACTGCAGGCTGTATCCAAAGAACTGGAAAAGTATGCAAAAAAAAACAAAGTTTAGAAATATTACAATGTTGCTTTTTTAGGTCATAACGTATAACAATGATTACTAAAAGTCAAATCTCTCCATGTAACGTTCCTGACCTCCATGTTTTGCAGTTTCAGACCATCGGCGGGACTGCAATGACATTTATAACCAGGGCGAGCGGCTGAGCGGCATCTACACCGTCCGACCAAACAACAGCACAGAGTTCAGCGTCTACTGCCAATTTACAGCAGGTAAACAATGAAACGGACCGCTGAAAATCTTCCCAAAATTGATCAGAATTTTTATATTGGACATACAAGGGGGGACCCAGTCCAGGGACCACTCCATGTATCTGCTGCACTGGAAAACTCAATGCTTCAAAGTGGGGATTGAATAGTAGAACGGCAAAACTTGTATATAAAAGAAACAAAAAAAGAATAGTTGGGAATGGGGCAAATACCAATTAAAGGTTGTACATAGTGGCGTCTTTCCTCCGGAGCTGAACTCCCATCATATCGTCCAGTTATTACACCTGCAGCGATAAACTCGACTCATATTTGCAACAATAGGAAACATTTTCAGATAGAAAGGTATTCCGGTCATTGTAGATGTCTATGCGTGCAATGTCCCTTAGGATAGGTCCAAACGGAGCGGTCCTGAAGCGGCCAACAACGGCGCCGGCACATGTTCGGAGCGGCTGTCAACTAGCCTGTTAATGGCTGCGCATTATTGCAGGTAAATTGGCACTTTACCTGCAAAATCCTGTGGCCATAAAGGGTGTATTGATAAATAGCTGCTCGATTTTTGCAGGTAAAGGGCCGTTTTACCCGCAATAGCGCGCGGCCATTAACAGGCTAGTTGACAGCCGGGCCGATTATGGAGCCGGCGCAGTTGTTGACCTCATTGCGACCCTGTCAGGACCGCTCTGTTTGGACTTACCTTTAGGTCTTATTCAGACGAACGTGGGGAAACTCGGACGTGAAAGACGTCAGTTTTTCACGTCCGAGTTGCCCTCGTGCGCGTCCCGTTTTCACGGATCCAGATAGACTTGAGTCTATAGTGGGATCCGTGAAAACGGAAGAAAATAAGACATGTTCTATTTTTCAACTGACCCTTCACACGGTCCATTGAAACAACGGCCGGGTGAAGAGCCCCATTGAAATACATGCGTCTGTGTGACGGCCGTTGTCTTAACGGTCGTCACACGGACGTATTCTACGTTTGTCTGAATAAGGCCTTACTGACAAGCGTCCCGATAGTAAAGCCCTATTCACACAAGGGTGTCCGATTTACGTCCGCAAAAAAACACAGGCCTTTTTTCATTCATACGACGTCCGTGTTGCGTCAGGGTGGTTTCTGCGTGTCATCCGTTTTTCTCGCCCGTATTTCTCATCTGCGCGCACTTCCTGGTTTTACTTTTTCTCTGCATTTCTTTAGTGACTGAAGCGTAAAACACAGACAGCACACGGATGTTGTGGTCCGTTGTTTTCTCGCTCCCATTCAATGGGCAACGTGGTCCGCAAAAACGGACCAAAATAGAATACGCGGCGAGTTTCACGCAACGGACACCAGCTCCGTGAAATAACATGGACGTGTGAATAGCTCTATTGATTTCCGTTGGTCAGCGTGCTGTCCGTTATTTAAACGGATAGCGCACGAACGTGAAACGGGCTCATGCGAATAACGCCTTAGGAATATTGTAATTCTGGACGGATTAGAGGTAAATTTTCAAATCTACTGTCAGCTCAAAGCATTTATATATATATGAAACTGTGTATATTGAGAAGCGGCATCTTCCTCACCTTCCAGCAGCCTGTACTTCCCATCACTGCCTGTAGGCTCTCGGTACGGCTGGTTTCAAACGGACCCATTATTGTGACTAAATTAAACTTGTCTGAACGCAACCTAAATGTTCAGAAACCTCCTCAGTCAACCAAAAAATCCATCTATAGTAATACAGTAAATAGAAGACAAGGAGGGAGAGGAGGGGGGTGCAGCTGCAGGCTGAGGAACAGCATGCTGTGAGAGGGGGAGAAAGAGCAAAATTATGTAAAAATATGGTAAAAGACCCACTATATGCAGGTTAGATAGAATTTCGAGACACTAAATCTAATACTCATCTTCAACCAAGGAGTCACTGAGATATAAAGCACTGCCCGTTGTATGTGCCCTTCAGCTTACATTAGACCTAAATCATCCTTATCCCTTTAAGACGCGGCATGGACGGTTATCCAGAGGAGGACAGATGGATCCGTGGAGTTTAACCAGACGTGGGAAGATTACGCCAAAGGCTTTGGTGACCTTGGAGGTGGGTTCATCGAGTAATGTCGCGTCTTACTTATTAAGAAAGTGAATATTCACATTGCCGGAAAAGTAGAGCTACAAATCTTGAGAGTCGTCCTCCCCTCAAAAATGATATTCACATACTTCTTGATTATATCAGCACTTGGGAAAGCTGGGTGACCACCAATAAGCATTACAGCTTCCACAGGGGTGATCACCCAGCTCTCCCAGACTTCTGAATGGCACAGTTGCCTGTGATTTGCCATCAGGAGTCTTGGAAAGCTGAATGTCAACCCCTAAGGAGCTTGTAACCCAGCTTTCCCTGGGAAGGATAATAGGAGGGAATGTTCTTTCAAACGAGGCAAACCAACTTAACGAGCCCATGACCCGCATGGCCCCATATTCTGCATTTCCTCTTACTGTATTACACACAGATCACCCCACCTGCCGTCCCTATTGCATCACGGTCCATGTAGACCAAAAAAAAATAATCACATATTTATCTAAAGAGGCACAAAAGCGTCCAAACCCATCGTCCAACCCCAGAGGGCCAATCACTGCGGGCCGCTGCCGGGTCAGACTGAAACGCCTTTATTTACACTGGTTAATAAATCACTGCTCTCCGACCCAAAACTAACTGATGTAACTGAACTGTACCCGCCTGGGTCAAACCTCCCCCCCCCGCCACCGGGGGGCGACGTCCACCGCACGAGACTGCTATAAATATAGATTCATTCACATAACTCTGTGCTGATGACTATGGCTTCGTTAGCAAGTTTGGGGGATGATCATCGCAAATTTTATTTCAAAATCAATTTACATTTAGGTGGGCAAGACCTATAGCTCTGTTCAGCCTGAGCTTGCTGGTTCATGAATAGAATGCAAGAATGACAAGTAGAGACTGACACTGGGAAAAGGAAGAGAGGAGACAGTAACAATGTAGACATATGCATTCAGGGTTCATGGAAAGCTGGGTGATGTCCCCTATGAGCACTGTCATGTGGGTTTCCCCCGGCATAAAGGGGACAGCTCATATCCTTTCTTGCTCCAGCAGAGCTTACAATCTAGATGATCTAGAATCTAAATTCCGAAGCAGAACCAGATTAATGGGGTATTCCAGTCTCAAGAAAAACATTTTACTCTTTGTGTAAGGTTCTACAATTTTCCAATATACTTTGTGTATGAAGTCCTTACTGTTTTCAAGATCTCTGCTTGCTGATTCAATAAAAACCTTCATTTTTTTACCTGTCTTGCTCATGGGATGGACACACAGGTGCGAGGCTCGTTACAAGACAGAGCTCTGATCACTGTACAGTAACGAACCGAGCACCTCTTCAACGACAGCAAGCAGAGATTTTGAAAACCATCAGGAACCGATACAGAAAGTATATTAGAAAATGTTTTTATTATACAAATAACAACCTTTATTGGCGGACACGGTGTTACACCTTGGCACATTTTAGGGGCACCTGTGATTTGGACCTCTCTTCCGTCCCTTGTGGATTTATAGCTTTCTCTCATTCTCTAGGTGAATTCTGGCTGGGTCTTAAGAAGATCTTCATTCTATCGCAGCAAGCGGATTACATGCTGCACATAGAGCTGCAGGACTGGAAGCACAACAATCGTTTCGTGGAGTATTTATTCACACTCGGAAACCAAGATACAAGCTACACGCTGCAACTGTCCCAAGTGCTGGGGAACATCCCGAGCGCTCTGCCGGAACACACCCCGCTCCCCTTCTCCACCAGCGATCACCACTCCCAACATCTCAAGTGTCCTGCCGAAACGTCATCAGGTAATGGCCAGAACACAGCATCGGCCTCTGTAACATTCCACCATCACTCCTGCCAATCCTATGTATGAGCTCAACGCCCTCACAGTACAATAGTGACATGGCGTCCAAGTGACGGCGGCGATCCGACATCGCGGGTGTGAACAGTCGGCAGGCCATAGATCTGTATAATACCTACACAAAGGGAAAAGTCGCTTTATCTAGTGACCTTGTGACTTTATATGATATGAACATAATAGGGGACGCTTTAAGAACGGATACAGACCAAAGTTTTCTGAACCCACTGATGTTGGCGGGACGATTAGACTATTATGTATGGGGGTGCCCGACTCTCCCCAACAGCAGATGTCGCGGGAAAGCAGGAACGGGCATGTTGGATTTCAATAGCCAAACTGAGTGTGCATGTATATGGGCCGGAAGCCATCTAAAGGCCACCTTAACCCCTTACCGATATTTTCCGTAACTGTACGTCATAGTTGGCGGGACTGTGTAGAAAGAAGCGGGCTCATGGGTCGAGCCCGCTCTATACGTTGCGAGAATCACCTTGCACTATCGGCCGGGATTGGAGAAAACGCCTATCCCGGCCGCTTAACCACTTTGATGTCGCGGTAAATAGCGACTCCGTCACCTCACTGCCCCCCCCTTATGATTGTGGCGTGCCGATGGTTCTCGTGGCAGCCTGGGGGCCTAGGTCTGCCACCTTTCTGCTCCTATTAAGCCCTGTCTCTAGGAGACGAAAAAGAAAATATGTAAAAAATACTTTTAGTAATAAAAAATATAAAAAAGTAAAAAAATAAAATTAATTAATTAATTTAAAAAAAGTAAAAAAAAAAAAAAAAGTTGCCCATTTTCCGCCAAAGTAATGTCAAAAAATAAACATAAATCGGTATCACTGCATCCGTAAAAGTCTGAACTATTCTAATATAACGTTATTATACCCGCTGAGTGAACGCATTAGCTCCCCCCCCAAAAAAAAATGGAATTTTTTTTTTTTTTTAATCATCAAAAAGTTGCATACACCCCAAAATGGTACCAATAGAACTACATCTCACATCGCTCCGTCGACGGAAAAATTTCTAAACAATTTCTTTTTGTGTAAAAGTAGTACTTGATGATAAAAAATATATAAATTTGGAAATCGTATTGACCCGCAAAATTGAGTTAGCGCGTCGCTCTTGCCGCACGTGAACACCGCCTAAGGTACGATAATTGGTGCCGTTACAAACTCCAGAAACAAGCCCGCATACGGCTATATCGACGTAAAAATAAAAATAAATGGTGACTTTTGGAAAACGGGGGGGAGCGGGAAGACGGACAAAAATGAGTATGATAATGATGAATGTTATTTGATGCAGGTGGATGGTGGAAAACCTCCTGCGGGGGAACCAACCTGAACGGAAAATACAGTAAACCCAGATCGAGGGTGAAAGGAGAGAGACGACGGGGGCAGGGCTTGTCCTGGAAACCAGAGAAGGGCAGAATGTACGCGCTGCGCTCCACCAAGATGATGCTCCACCGCACCGACCTGGAGAACTTTGAGTAGCGGGAAGGACTTGGGATGGTTCTCCAGGGACACTTTGAATGGCGGCGGAGGAGCAGACCACACAGATGAAACAAAAAGGACTTTTTCGATACCGGGTGACGAACGTCAGACCGTAATGGACTGTTGAGACCATTCCATGTGGAGTGTAGACGGGACTGGTCCACATCAGTACGAGCCGCTGTCCATGACCCAAAAGGGTTCTTCATGACCCATCACTAGGATACATGGGGCCACACAGCAGCGCCAGACCACCGACCAATGACTTATTATAGAGGGAGAAAGTTACTCATCACTTACAGAGTCCATCAACTTTAACCCATTATTTTCCCACTACGTTGATCCAGGAGACGGCGAACACAAAAACCGCTTTCCGGTAGACGCCATTTTTAATACGTACCATAATATGCAAGCGAATATTGTATAAACCACCGCACAATCCAAGTGACTAAATGTTATAACGAACTAACCTTAGTAGCAGCTATAAGGTATTAAATCATGCCTGAAAACGTAGCAGGCGAGAAAAAGTCTGGATCCTGATACCCTTTCCATTTGAAAGTCGCCTTCAAGATGGCGGCATCGCTATATTAAAGGGGTTGTACAGGATTAGTAAAACATGGCTGCTTGCTTCCAAAAACAGCGCCGCACCTGTCCGCAGGTTGTCTAGGGTATTGCAGCTCAGCCTAATTCACTTCAATGGACCTGAGCTGCAATACCACACACAGCCTATGGACAAGAGTGGCGCTGTTTGTGGAAGAAGCAGCCGTGTTGTTCTAACCCATACAGATTTTTTGGGTGGTTCCAGACTTTTTACTCGCTAGTAATGGGGGGGGGGGGGGGGGATTAAATTTAGTGTATTGAAATATTTAAAGGTGCCTAAGATTGTAGGAGACCTCGATTTCCATTGTATTTATCTAGCGTTTCGTTGTAGTCAGACTGAAGCTTTAAGCAATGGCGGCTTAAATATCTCTGAGTCATATTGACTTCTGTACTGTAAGCTTATTATATTAATAACCGCAGCTCTCGCAGACACCGGACACACATCAGGCTTCTCTGCAGGTTTTTTATGGTATAATTGTAAGATTATTATTATATGGACATTTATAGATTACATTGCTGGACATTTTTCATATGTTTTGTGATAATAAAGATGAGGCAATAAACATTCCATTGTCTAAACTTTCTACGGGTGTCGTGTGTGCCCGTCCTGTCCATTACCAGGGGCCAAACCACTGCGGGAGAGAAGAACGGAATATAGAAGAATCACATCTAAAAGGGAATGGTGGCGGGGACAGGCGGGGACAGGTCTCTCTCCAGTATCTGTATCTCTCCCTCTAATGTTTCTTCATGTCTCTCGCTCTCTAATATCTCACCATCTTGCTGTTTAATAACCTTCAAACTCTCTCTCTCATATATCCCGTCTGTCTCTCGCTCTCATATCCCGTCTCCCTCATATCCCGTCTGTCCCTCTCTCATATATCCAGTCTCTCTCATATATCCCGTCTCCCTCTCATATATCCCGTCTCCCTCTCTCTCATATCCCGTCTGTCCCTCTCTCATATCCCGTCTGTCCCTCTCTCATATATCCCGTCTGTCCCTCTCTCATATATCCCGTCTGTCCCTCTCTCATATATCCCGTCTGTCCCTCGCTCTCATATCCCGTCTCCCTCATATCCCGTCTGTCCCTCTCCCATATATCCAGTCTGTCCCTCTCTCATATATCCAGTCTCTCTCATATATCCCGTCTCCCTCTCATATATCCCGTCTCCCTCTCATATATCCCGTCTCCCTCTCTCTCATATCCCGTCTGTCCCTCTCTCATATATCCCGTCTGTCCCTCTCTCATATCCCGTCTGTCCCTCTCTCATATATCCCGTCTGTCCCTCTCTCATATATCCCGTCTGTCCCTCTCTCATATATCCCGTCTGTCCCTCGCTCTCATATCCCGTCTCCCTCATATCCCGTCTGTCCCTCTCCCATATATCCAGTCTGTCCCTCTCTCATATATCCAGTCTCTCTCATATATCCCGTCTCCCTCTCATATATCCCGTCTCCCTCTCTCTCATATCCCGTCTGTCCCTCTCTCATATATCCCGTCTGTCCCTCTCTCATATCCCGTCTGTCTCGCTCTCTCATATCCCGTCTGTCTCGCTCTCTCATATCCCGTCTGTCTCTCTCATATCCCGTCTGTCTCTCTCATATCCCGTCTGTCTCTCTCTCATATCCCGTCTGTCTCTCTCTCATATCCCGTCTGTCTCTCTCTCATATCCCGTCTGTCTCTCTCTCATATCCCGTCTGTCTCTCTCTCATATCCCGTCTGTCTCTCTCTCATATCCCGTCTGTCTCTCTCTCATATCCCGTCTGTCTCTCTCTCATATCCAGTCTGTCCCTCTCTCTCATATCCCGTCTGTCCCTCTCTCATATCCCGTCTGTCCCTCTCTCATATATCCCGTCTGTCCCTCTCTCATATATCCCGTCTGTCCCTCGCTCATATATCCCGTCTGTCCCTCGCTCTCATATCCCGTCTCCCTCATATCCCGTCTGTCCCTCTCCCATATATCCCGTCTGTCCCTCTCTCATATATCCAGTCTCTCTCATATATCCCGTCTCCCTCTCATATATCCCGTCTCCCTCTCTCTCATATCCCGTCTGTCCCTCTCTCATATATCCCGTCTGTCCCTCTCTCATATCCCGTCTGTCCCTCTCATATATCCCGTCTGTCCCTCTCTCATATATCCCGTCTGTCCCTCGCTCTCATATCCCGTCTCCCTCATATCCCGTCTGTCCCTCTCCCATATATCCAGTCTGTCCCTCTCTCATATATCCAGTCTCTCTCATATATCCCGTCTCCCTCTCATATATCCCGTCTCCCTCTCATATATCCCGTCTCCCTCTCTCTCATATCCCGTCTGTCCCTCTCTCATATATCCCGTCTGTCTCGCTCTCTCATATCCCGTCTGTCTCTCTCTCTCTCATATCCCGTCTGTCTCTCTCTCATATCCCGTCTGTCTCTCTCTCTCTCATATCCCGTCTGTCTCTCTCTCTCTCATATCCCGTCTGTCTCTCTCATATCCCGTCTGTCTCTCTCATATCCCGTCTGTCTCTCTCATATCCCGTCTGTCTCTCTCATATCCCGTCTGTCTCTCTCATATCCCGTCTGTCTCTCTCTCATATCCCGTCTGTCTCTCTCTCATATCCCGTCTGTCCCTCTCTCATATCCCGTCTGTCTCTCTCACATCCCGTCTGTCTCTCTCATATCCCGTCTGTCTCTCTCATATCCTGTCTGTCTCTCTCTCATATCCCGTCTGTCTCTCTCTCATATCCTGTCTGTCCCTCGCTCTCATATCCCGTCTCCCTCATATCCCGTCTGTCCCTCTCTCATATATCCCGTCTCCCTCTCATATATCCCGTCTCCCTCTCTCTCATATCCCGTCTGTCCCTCTCTCATATCCCGTCTGTCCCTCTCTCATATATCCCGTCTGTCCCTCTCTCATATATCCCGTCTGTCCCTCTCTGATATATCCCGTCTGTCCCTCGCTCTCATATCCCGTCTCCCTCATATCCCGTCTGTCCCTCTCCCATATATCCAGTCTGTCCCTCTCTCATATATCCAGTCTCTCTCATATATCCCGTCTCCCTCTCATATATCCCGTCTCCCTCTCTCTCATATCCCGTCTGTCCCTCTCTCATATATCCCGTCTGTCCCTCTCTCATATCCCGTCTGTCCCTCTCTCATATATCCCGTCTGTCCCTCTCTCATATATCCCGTCTGTCCCTCTCTCATATATCCCGTCTGTCCCTCGCTCTCATATCCCGTCTCCCTCATATCCCGTCTGTCCCTCTCTCATATATCCAGTCTCTCTCATATATCCCGTCTCCCTCTCATATATCCCGTCTCCCTCTCTCTCATATCCCGTCTGTCCCTCTCTCATATATCCCGTCTGTCCCTCTCTCATATATCCCGTCTGTCCCTCTCTCATATCCCGTCTGTCCCTCTCTCATATATCCCGTCTGTCCCTCTCTCATATATCCCGTCTGTCCCTCTCTCATATATCCAGTCTGTCCCTCTCTCATATATCCAGTCTCTCTCATATATCCAGTCTCTCTCATATATCCCGTCTCCCTCTCATATATCCCGTCTCCCTCTCTCTCATATCCCGTCTGTCCCTCTCTCATATATCCCGTCTGTCCCTCTCTCATATCCCGTCTGTCTCGCTCTCTCATATCCCGTCTGTCTCTCTCTCTCTCATATCCCGTCTGTCTCTCTCTCTCTCTCTCATATCCCGTCTGTCTCTCTCTCATATCCCGTCTGTCTCTCTCATATCCCGTCTGTCTCTCTCATATCCCGTCTGTCTCTCTCATATCCCGTCTGTCTCTCTCATATCCCGTCTGTCTCTCTCTCATATCCCGTCTGTCTCTCTCTCATATCCCGTCTGTCTCTCTCTCATATCCCGTCTGTCTCTCTCATATCCCGTCTGTCTCTCTCTCATATCCCGTCTGTCTCTCTCTCATATCCCGTCTGTCTCTCTCATATCCCGTCTGTCTCTCTCATATCCCGTCTGTCTCTCTCTCATATCCCGTCTGTCTCTCTCTCATATCCCGTCTGTCTCTCTCTCATATCCCGTCTGTCCCTCTCTCATATCCCGTCTGTCTCTCTCTCATATCCCGTCTGTCTCTCTCTCATATCCCGTCTGTGTCTCTCTCATATCCCGTCTGTCTCGCTCATATCCCGTCTGTCTCTCTCTCATATCCCGTCTGTCCCTCCCTCTCATATCCCGTCTGTCTCTCTCTCATATCCCGTCTGTCTCTCTCTCATATCCCGTCTGTCTCTCTCTCATATCCCGTCTGTCTCTCTCTCATATCCCGTCTGTCTCTCTCTCATATCCCGTCTGTCTCTCTCTCATATCCCGTCTGTCTCTCTCTCATATCCCGTCTGTCTCTCTCTCATATCCCGTCTGTCTCTCTCTCATATCCCGTCTGTCTCTCTCATATCCCGTCTGTCTCTCTCATATCCAGTCTGTCTCTCTCTCATATCCCGTCTGTCTCTCTCTCATATCCCGCCTGTCTCTCTCTCATATCCCGCCTGTCCCTCTCTCATATCCCGTCTGTCTCTCTCTCATATCCCGTCTGCCTCTCTCTCTCATATCCCGTCTGCCTCTCTCTCTCATATCCCGTCTGCCTCTCTCTCTCATATCCCGTCTGCCTCTCTCTCTCATATCCCGTCTGCCTCTCTCTCTCATATCCCGTCTGCCTCTCTCTCTCATATCCCGTCTGCCTCTCTCTCTCATATCCCGTCTGTCTCTCTCTCATATCCCGTCTGTCTCTCTCTCATATCCCGTCTGTCTCTCTCTCATATCCCGTCTGTCTCTCTCTCATATAACGTCTCTCGCTCACATCCCAGCTCTCTCTCTGTAATACATGTCTGGCCTTGCAGGACTATATGGGTTATGAGGTTTCTTTTCCGTTTAATGATGAATCCCTTGAACAGGACAGGCAGGACCCGTCAATTTATCCGCTCAGAACTACTTAGTGTGACGCCAAAACAAACAGCCGCGTTCCAGCGGTGACATGGGGGGGGGCAGCTCACCGCTAAATACAATAAGGAAACTTTTCTAGGTGAAAGTTGATGAGAAGTTTGTTGTTGAACACTTCAGTTGACCCCGCGAGACGCTCACAAAGACTCCGATAAAACATTATCACATTGCCCTGTAATGTCTAAGAGCCGAGCGAGAAAAACTGATGAAATCCTCGCTGCTCACGCCCACGATGCAGATATGGACCGCAACGTATAGAAATATGGAACCAAACAAGAAGATCTCGGTTTTCTGCCTCCAGTGACTTCTAGGCGGAACATACGGGACCAACGGGGGCAACAGCAGAACCTTGTGGACATCGGTGAGAAGACTGCAGCGACTAACATTAGAGGGGTCTTCCCATAATCCTTATGTATCACCGGTCCACAAGACAGGTGATAAATATCTGATCGGTGGGGGTCGACCGCTGCGATCACATGAACGGGCTTACCTGGTCGTCCCTGTGAGAACCATACGAATGGAGCGGTAGTTAATTTCTATGGGGCTGCCGAGCACTACCTTTCGCAGCCCCATAGAAATGAATGGAGCGGTGGCCGAGCATGCCCACTACAACTCCATTCATATGGGTCTCACAGGGACGACAAGGTAAGCCGTTCCCAGGATCAGTGGTCGGACCCCCACCGATCAGATATTTATCACCTATCTTGTGGACAGGTGATAAATAATGGATTATGGGAAAACGCATTCTAAATCTCCAATCTAAACAATCCTGTGATCAAAGCAGCCTGGATTCCAGATAATTACTTTTCCTGCACTGATACATTGTAGCAAAACCTCAGGATAGGACAGAGAATTGCGCTGCTGATGCATTTAACTCACTGAGGACTTTCTAGACTGGATTCAAGCATAACGAACCCCCAGCTGTGTGAGCAGGAGGAGGTCAGGAGTGGTTTTCAACCACTGAAGGTAACAAATGTATTTCCATTCACTGATAGCAAGCAGGGATCTTGAAAATGGTGACAAATGGAAATTCAAAGTTTATTAGAAAGGTGCAGAACTTTTTATCACACAACTTTTAGGATTTATTTGCCTTAAAAATGGAAAACCCTATTAGGATCGAAGAGGGGGAAAGGAGGCATGTCTTTGGGAGGATACAGAGTAAGGCCCTGTTCACACTGAGTTTTTTGGCGCTAATTTTGTCACGGAAACCGTATCAGAATCAGCGCCAAAGAAACGTTCGAAATCGCACCCATTGAATTCAATGGGAGACAGAGGCGTTTTTTCTCAGGCGGCCTTTAGCCGCTTGCGGGAAAAAGAAGCGGCATGAATTTTCTTGCTGTGACTCCGCCTCTGATTCTTCCGTGGAAATCAATGGAGCCAGAAAAAAACGGCAGCGCTCATTTCAGAATTTTTTTTGTCCGTGGTAATCAATGGCGGCGGGCGAAAAACGCGTCACAAAAGGAATTTTGAGGCAGATTTTTTTCTGCCTGCAAAAAAACCCTGTGTGAACAGGGCCTTAAACTTTGCCATAGTTGCCAGGTTTATACTTGGCACTGCCCCAGCCAGCAGGCAACCTTGGCAAAGTCTTACTCTGCCTCCGTCGCATGCTTATAAGTATTTGTTTTAGTTAATAATATCTACCAACTGTTTTTGCAATTTTATTGAAAGTAAGCGGTGATCTTTATTTAGCGTTCGCCCAGGATAATACGCTTGTTACTTATAATGAATAGAAACTCCTTTAAAAGTCTTTGTTTCCAGAAGGAATTGCAGCCTGTGAGCACATAACAGAGCAAGTAAATATGTTTCCCCCTCCATAATTCACGTCCCCCAGTGATCATCAGTAGGATGGCGCCCCCTGGGGACGACTACATTAGAGGCGACAGTCATTATCTTGTCATATTGATTACACTCTCCTATTTCTTTTAACCTTCAAAGAAAATGTCAACTCGTCTCGTGGGCCAACTCCACGGGTCTACGGCGGCCCGGGAAATTAGAGGTTGTGCAGAGGAGATGTTCCTGCTGCTGCCTCTACTACAGCCGAGGCGGCACAGCGGATAAAAAGATGGAGAAATTATCAATGATGGAATCATAAAAATCTGCTGATTGTCACATATGGATACGACGCTGTATTAAAAGGGAATCCGCGGAGCCCGTTCATTGCATATTGGGACCACGGACCTACTAATGCTACAATTATAATGGAACAATTAGTCCTTATGTGGATTTTTAGATGTGAACTAATCCCTTGGTTTCAATGATTTCACTTTTTCTTCTGTTTGTTCCTTTTCCACCAACATTTTACAGATTAGATATAGTAAAAAAGTCTTCATAAAAAGTTAGTCACTTTGTAAAAATATGACCTTACTGATCCTGAGTTATATACTGTATTATACTCCAGAGCTGCACTCACTATTCTGCTGGTGGAGTTACTGTGTACATACATTACATTACTTATCCTGTACTGATCCTGAGTTACATTCCGTATTATACTCTAGAGCTGCACTCACTATTCTGCTGGTGGAGTCACTGTGTACATACATTACATTACTTATCCTGTACTGATCCTGAGTTACATCCTGTATTATATTCCAGAGATGCACTCACTATTCTGCTGGTGGAGTCACTGTGTACATACATTACATTACTTATCCTGTACTGATCCTGAGTTACATCCTGTATTATACTCCAGAGCTGCACTCACTATTCTGCTGGTGGAGTCACTGTGTACATACATTACATTACTTATCCTGTACTGATCCGGAGTTACATCCTGTATTATACTCCAGAGCTGTACTCACTATTCTGCTGGTGGAGTCACTGTGTACATACATTACATTACTTATCATGAACTGATCCAGAGTTACATCCTGTATTATACTCCAGAGCTGCACTCACTATTCTGCTGCTGGAGTCACTGTGTACATGCATGACATTACTTATCCTGTACTGATCCTGAGTTACATCATGTATTATACTCCAGAGCTGCACTCACTATTCTGCTGGTGGAGTCACTGTGTACATACATTACATTACTTATCCTGTACTGATCCGGAGTTACATCCTGTATTATACTCCAGAGCTGTACTCACTATTCTGCTGGTGGAGTCACTGTGTACATACATTACATTACTTATCATGAACTGATCCAGAGTTACATCCTGTATTATACTCCAGAGCTGCACTCATTATTCTGCTGCTGGAGTCACTGTGTACATGCATTACATTACTTATCATGAACTGATCCTGAGTTACATCATGTATTATACTCCAGAGCTGCACTCACTATTCTACTGCTGGAGTCACTGTGTACATGCATGACATTACTTATCCTGTACTGATCCTGAGTTATATCCTGTATTATACTCCAGAGCTGCACTCACTATTCTGCTGGTGGAGTCACTGTGTACATACATTACATTACTTATCCTGAGTTACATCCTGTATTATACTCCAGAGCTGCACTCACTATTCTGCTGGTGGAGTCACTGTGTACATACATTACATTACTTATCCTGTACTGATCCTGAGTTATAACCTGTATTATACTCCAGAGCTGCACTCACTATTCTGCTGGTGGAGTCACTGTGTACATACATTACTTATCCTGTACTGATCCTGAGTTATAACCCGTATTATACTCCAGAGCTGCACTCCCTATTCTGCTGGTGGAGTCACCGTGTACATACATTACATTACTTATCCTGTACTGATCCTGAGTTACATCCTGTATTATACTCCAGAGCTGCGCTCACTATTCTGCTGGTGGAGTCACTGTGTACATACATTACATTACTTATCCTGTACTGATCCGGAGTTACATCCTGTATTATACTCCAGAGCTGCACTCACTATTCTGCTGGTGGAGTCACTGTGTACATCCATTACATTACTTATCCTGAGTTACATCCTGTATTATACTCCAGAGCTGCACTCACTATTCTGCTGGTGGAGTCACTGTGTACAAACATTACAACTCAGGATCAGTACAGGATAAGTAATGTAATATATTTACAAAATTACTCAACTTTTTATGTAAAATATTATGGAGTGTTGGTCGGGCCCCGCTGTGTATGGTGCAGACTTCTACTTTCACTATAAGCATCTACTTATCGCTCTGTTCACACTGCCATTAGAGACTCCGTTGCCAGTTCCGTCAGATTTGAACGATAGTAAAACGACACCACACAGAAAACATGACAGAACCCGACGGACCCAATTATAATTCAATAAATCAGACGGATCTGGCCCTGCGCTGTGGTTTCCGTTATAATGCGTGACGCAGATGTGAACAGGGCCTTACAGACGCAGTGTAACATGATTTACAGCAGGATGTTCTTTTTATGCAAAAAAACCCCCGTCAATATTATAGATTATAATTCATGTCGTTTTATCAGCAGATTTTGACTTTCCTCCGAAAAATTCACAACAAAAGTTTGGCTTTGCAAGTCGATAGGTGAAAACGTCACCCAAAAAAAAAAATCGGACACGTAGCAGCGTTCATTCCTGTAGCGCCTCCTAACCGCGGAGATATCACTGCGGCGTGCGCCCCCAATCACTAGTATAATGGATTTGTACATTACCTGTAAGTTGTATTTGGGACATAAACGTCTCGTGCGGGAAATTCCAGGATGTCTCTGGTGGGCCGCACTCGGCTGTCCGGATACGGTTTCACTTGGAGCAGTTCTGGGGTCAGACAATAGTTGGGATTTTCTGGAGCCGGTGAAATGTCAATCTTCAGCTGAGCTATAAAATAAGAAGCAGTCGGTTTTATCTTACGAGTGTCGGCTCATGTCCACATCAACCAGTCCTATAGCTGCTAGCAGTCAACTACAGGTTTCCAAAACTAGCCGAGAATATGTGATTTTTCTTGGCGGATCCCACCAATTTTAGTGTCTTTGGAGGATTGTTCGATGGTCTCCCAACAAAGTAGCCAAAGGTCTTATTTATTTCACATTAGATAAGCGGCATCATATTTCTGGCACCCCTTATCGCTGCCCCTCGAATTGAATTAACACGCTAATTATTTGATTTCGGTGGTATCAAGGCCATCAGCTATTTCATAAGTCCAACAGATAAACATAATCCTTAGTCCTTTGTTACATTTAGCAAAAATCGACATCAATATTCACAGCGTGAACTGGGCTTTAGAGCTCTCCGCTGTAACGAGCCCTGCCGCTGCGTCAGCTGAACATGATTATAAAGGATTTTAAGCCTCTGGATATAAATACTGAATGTTTCCATTCCGTGACAGCAAGCAGAGGTCTTAAAAAAAAGTTGAGGAACTGAATAACAAAATATAATAGATGCAGAACCTTACACTGAGCAATGAATACATTTTATTTATATAAATTTGGGACCCCCCTTTAAGGATCAGGTCAGAGATACAGTGAGAAATTTAACCCTTTAGTAACCAACCCTGTTTTGGGCCTTAATGACAGAGCGATTTTTTTACGTTTTTTCGTTGCATTTCAAAAACCATAACTTTTATTTTTTTAGAGACGTAGCCATGTGACGGCTTGTTTAATGCGGGACGAGTTACATTTTTTTATTGGCGTAATTTTGGGGTACATAACATTTGTTGTCTAACTTTTATTAACTTTTTGGGGGGCAATGGAAAAAAAAAAGAAATTGCGCCATACTTAGTGTCTTAAATTTATGCCGTCTACCGTGTGGTATAAATAACATAATAACTTTATGTTAACGATATGATTGCGGCGATACCAAATTGATATATTTTTCTATGTTTTACTACTTTTTTTTTTTAGAAGAGTTTATTTTGGTCTCGCCTTATTTTAAGAGTCATAACTTTTCTTTTTTCCCATCGACGTAGCTGTATGAGGGATTCTTTTTTGTAGTCTTTATTGGTACCATTAAGGGTTACATACGACTGTTTGATCGCTTTTTATTTCATTTTTTGGAGGGAAGAATGAACAGAAAACCGCAATACTGGCCTTGTTTTTTATTTTATTTTTGACAGTGTCCGGGTTAAATAGCGCAATCGTTTTATAGATCAGGTCGTTACACGGCGATACCAACCATGTGTAGCGGTTAAATTTTTTTCATTGGGGATTTTTCATTTATTTATTACAAACTTACAAACTTTTTATTACAAATATTTAACTTTTTTTTTTAATCCCACCATGGGACTTTACTATTCGATCGTTTGATCGCTTTTATAATACACTGCAATACTTCTGTATTACACCTCTGGCATGGCCTAATAGGAATAAACTGACGGCAGACCCGGGGGCCTATATTAAAGAGACACTGTCACCAGATTTTGCAACCCCTATCTGCTATTGCAGCAGATCGGCGCTGCAATGTAGATTACAGTAACGGTTTTATTTTTTTCAAAAACGAGCATTTTTGGCCAAGTTATGACCATTTTTATATTTATGCAAATGAGGCTTGCAAAAGTACAACTGGGCGTGTTTAAAGTTAAGTACAACTGGGCGTGTATTATGTGCGTACATCGGGGCGTTTTTACTTGTTTTACTAGCTGGGCGTTGTGAATGGGAGTGTATGATGCTGATGAATCAGCATCATTCACTTCTCTTCGTTACCACCCAGCTTCTGGCAGTGCAGACACACAGCGTGTTCTCGAGAGATCACGCTGTGACGTCACTTCCTGCCCCAGGTCTTGCATCGTGTCGGACGAGCGAGGACACATCGGCACCAGGCGACAGAGGCTACATCGACTTACCTGCAAACGCTGATGCTGCTGCAGAATCAACTGTAGCCTCTGGTGCCGATGTGTCCTCGCTCGTCCGACACGATGCAAGACCTGGGGCAGGAAGTGACGTCACAGCGTGATCTCTCGAGAACACGCTGTGTCTGCACTGCCAGAAGCTGGGCGTTGTGAAGAAAAGTGGATGATGCTGATTCGTCATCATCATACACTTCTATTCACAACGCCCAGCTAGTAAAACAAGTAAAAACGCCCAGATGTTACAAACACAATACACGCCCAGTTGTACTTAAGAAAGCCTCATTTGCATAAATATAAAAAATGGTCATAACTTGGCCAAAAATGCTCGTTTTTGAAAAAAAAAGAAAACGTTACTGTAATCTACATTGCAGCGCCGATCTGCTGCAATAGGAGTTAGGGGTTGCAAAATCTGGTGACAGAGCCTCTTTAAGGCCCGACTGCAATGGCGGATCATCACAGGGCGTTTTGGGCGGCTGCCCGGGGCTCCCGGGGGGCCCATGGCCGGCCAAAGTACAATGTAATTTTGTTGTGCGTTTTTTCCGCGAATCGCGGCAAAAAACGCAACGAAACTGCAATGTGTATGTCCTGCAAAAGGACCTTTAGACATAAGGTCACATGACCTCATCTCTGAAGTTCTTACTACTGTTTAGAGACCTGCTGGTCACATGACCGGATGGTCCTTGAGCAGCAGCAATATTCCCCAGAGAAGCCGGAGGCGAGCTGCTATGCAAGTATAAGGGGATGGATTTGTTTAAGGGGTCTGTATTTAGGGGGTCTGGTGTGGGGACTGTATTTTGGGGGTCTGGTTTGGGGACTGTGTTTAGGGGGTTTAGTTTGGGGACTGTATTTAGGGGGTCTGGTTTGGGGACTGTATTTAGGGGGTCTGGTTTGGGGACTGTATTTAGGGGGTCTGGTTTTGGGACTGTATTTAGGGGTCTGGTTTGGGGACTGTATTTAGGGGGTCTAGTCTGTATTTAGGAAGTTTAGTGTCTGTATTAGTTTAAGGGGTCTGTATTTAGGGGGTCTGTGTTAGTTTAAGGGGTCTGTATTTAGGGGGTCTGTATTAGTTTGACGTCTGGGGTCTATTTAGGGGGCATGTTCTAGGGTCTGTATTAGTTTAGGTGTCTGTATTTAGGGGTCTGGTCTGGGATCTGTATTAGATTAGGGGGTCTGGTCTGGGGTCTGTATTACTTAAGGGGGTCAGGTCTGGGGTCATTATTAGTGTAGGGGTCAGGTCTGGGGTCTGTATTTAGGGGGTCTGTATTAGTTTGAGGTCTAGAATCAGTATTAGTTTAGTGGTCTTCATTTAGGGGTCTGTATTAGTTGAGGTGGTCTGGTCAGGGGTCTGTATTAAGGGAGTCACGTTTGGGGTCATTATTAGTGTAGAGGGTCGGGTCTGGGGTCTGTATTTAGGGGTCCTGTCTGAGGTCTGTATTTATTTAGGGTGCTTGTTCTGGGGTCTGTATTTGTTTAGGGGGGGGTCTGGTCTGGGGACTGCAATAGTTTAGAAGGTCTGGGGTATGTATGTATTCTATGATCTAGTCTGGGGTCCAAATTTATTAGTTTCTATAGAGGCTGGAAATGGCTGCAGAAGCGAGGAGCAAAGATGTCTCATCAGGAGAAGTCGCCATAACGGTCTGCATCAGATGGAGAAGAAAACAAAACGACTCCCATCAGAGAAGACATCACCTGTGAGTCACTGGATCTATAGGGGATCTGTCACCTCTCCTGACATGTCTGTTGTAGGAAATCCTTGTATTCTACATATTCTTGTGTACCCAGGACTAATAGACAAATGTTTGTTACCATTCCCATTGTCAAGAGGGAGTGTCCCTGAATAGTGTGATACGGTCAGCGATGGTTGGAGACTGTCAGTATGTATTGACACAGCCCTTTGACAAGGGGAATCGTAACACCCATTTGTCAATACTCGCACAAAATGGTGGCGTTTACTATAGACAAGTTTGGGGAACAGCCCAGGGCCTATGGTCTACGTAATCCGCCACTGCCCGACTGCCATCGAAACCTTCAGCACCCCGTGATCGGGTCGCGACGGTGCGACAGAAGTAGACCCTTCCCTCTAAATCCACTTAGATGCCGCGGTCGCTATTGACTGAGGCATCAAGGGGCTAAACGGCTGGGATCTGATTTAACTCCGATCCTAGCAGTTAGAGCGGGAGCCCGGCTGTGTTCACACAGTCGGACACCTGCTCTAGCCGGTACGGGACCACCATGCCTAGCTAATGTCATAGCGCCGCAAAAATGCATCGAGGTGGAATAAGTACCCTTAAAAAGGTGTATGGGTTGTCAATAAAGGGGTTTTCCCATGAAGGACATTTATGACATATCCACAGGATATGTCATAAATGTCAGATAGGTGCAGGTCCCACACCTATTTTTAGAACGGGGCCCCCTAACACCCGTTCCAGCATTTTGTTCTCAAGCTGCCTCCCGGACACCTACTGATTACATGGTCGGGAGTTACGGAAACAGCGTAACATGCCAGCTACGCTGTTTCCATAACTAAATATTCAGTTCTATGGGAGTTACGGTTTCCCATGTCCTTCTTGGGAAAGCCCCTTTAAGGGGTTAAGTAACGTAGCTCTCAGACACTTACAGCTATCAGCGTACAAAGGACAATACAAGAGCTGAACCCGCAGTTCACGTGCTGTACATGATCCACGAGGTCACCGCTGAAGGTCCAGTGCCAGGTCTACTCTCTCAGTGATGAATCAGAGATTACGTGGAGCGCTGCATGGAGCTCAGCTCTTTGTTCTTGCCTCATCATGCAAGAAACAGGAAACGGGCAGCTATTGACTAATGATCACATTACAGCAGGTTCCCAGATAATCGCCGTCTCGTGTGTGTATAACGACATAAGGAATGCGGTCATCATTACCAGTAATAGGGCGCAGTCTTCTTAAAACAGAAGATGGTCTCCTCATATCTGCCAGGAATTTATACAGATCCTCGTCACTTAACCGTTCACCTTCCTAAAGCAAAAATAAATATTACACATGAAAATAAAAATCATTATATAAAGGAACAATTTAATAGAATATAGAGAATAAAAAATGCAATTATCTAAATATATCTTTATAGGGGAAAGAGATCCGATTTTGTTATAAAGGGTTCCCGCTTCCCTTCAGTCATATGTTTTTAATTAATAAAATTCTGTCTTCAAGTTTTCGCCAGTAGGGGGAGCTAATCGGAGACAGATTATTTATTTTTATGAGAGCTGCATAAATCTGAAAGCAGTGAGCTCCCCCTAGTGGTGGCTGCAGGCAGCACTACATTTTATAATTTAACTATGGCTTTGTCAAAGGATTTGAAGCTCTGTAGAAGTAAAACAAAAGCACCGACCCCTTTGAAAATTTATTATGAAATTCAGCAAGAAGTGGACGCTTTATTTCCCATAATGATTCAGAGTGTACCATCAAAAATAACTTTGTGTCTATGGTCGGCTTTAGATATTCAAATGGCTACACAAACACCCAGCAAAACTGTAGAAAACACATCTTCACTTAGGCCCTGTTCGCACTGGGTTTTCCGCCTGCAAAAAAACTCTGTATGAACTAGGCCTAAGGTTCACTTTGAGATTAAAAAGGTTCTCCGCTTTGGACAATCTCTAGTTGTTTGAAGGATCCTTTGACAATAAGCTGATAATAAAGTCTCCTCCTGCTGGGACCCTCAGCGATCAGCTGTGATCTGTGGAGAAACCTGGCAGTAAGTGTTTAGTTTCCCTGCAGCGCCACCAGAGGATAAATTAAGTATTACACAGAGTCCATTCATATCAACGTGTTGTCTGTGTAATACAGGACAGGACAGGTCCTCCAGAGAGAGAGACGCTCTATGTAACCGCTCTCCACCCTGACCAAGAGATGAGGATCCTGATCAGAGGACCCCCCTCTGTTATCTCAGAAATCCCTAATAGGGGGTATGGAAATGGATTTTCTAAACTGGACAATTCTTATAAGATGGTCAGGTGCATTCGATATTTGTAAACTGCGGTTACCAGTCATGTAGCCCCCCGATTACATGTTCGGCTGATCCATTTCACACTACAAGAGGAGGTGCTGACCGGTTTTACACATACGAGTATTTCAGCAATGGAAGAAAAAACACAATCTCCCCACCTGTTTAAAGAAGTTGGTGACGGTCAGCGTTGCCGGCCGGAAGCTGGTCAGGTTGCACGACTCGTCTCCACTTGTGGTTCGCTCTAAGGACCTCCTGCCAACAATGCTAGAATTGCGACGTTCAGACCATGAGCCTTTGCGTTCTGAAATGAGGAGAGATAATATAGGCGTAAAATATCTGGGAATGCTCCATAGAGAGAGAGAAGGAAGTCTCCGCATTAGGGTAAATAAATCCATTGTGTTACTCAACGAATAACTCGCCGATTCAAGTAGTTTTATGTGAGAGCTTTAATGGCTTTAGATACAGTATGTATCTAAACCTGGAGAGGTTCAACTTGCATTATCTTGCTGGCCGATTTTTGTCTGCATTACTTATTTCTGAGACCAACTTTCTCTGACATCCCTGTATGTGAAGCTGCAGGGTCAAGCTTCAGTGGGCGTTCCCTGTGAACCTGCTCGCACTCCCATTCTATTCTTTCAATGCTCAAGTCTGCATGCCTGTGCTGTCTCCCCAGTCTCTCTCTCTCTCACACGGACAGGCCAGCTGCGATTTCTGGGAGAAAATACAGCTCCGAAGTCTTCTCACTGATATATAACGTGCTGTAAATCAATAGCGCTAAGCTGCAATGCCCTACAGTACTCAGAAGTAGGTTAGGAAGAAGCAGGAAAGGAATACATTGTAGCAGGCTTAGACTACATACAGGGTTTAGTTTGCAGTCTGTAACCATGGAAACACATAGGTCTGCATAGGAGCTGTATACCCAAAATGGTAGATTTTAATTCAAGACTATTTTTGGAAGAAGTAGGAATTGCCCTTGAAGGACTTGTTTTAGGGAAATTTGCTATTTATCTCCTGCTTTCCTAATGAACATATGCATATATGCTCAGATAATCCAAATGTTTGTGATTATAGGAATAATTTATCGAGGATGGATATTTTCCTGCACGTATACCTACCATCTAATGTCTATGGCCAACTATAGGCTTAAAGGGGTTGTCCAAAAATCAACATTGATCCCCTATTCTCAGGATAGGTGAAAAATGACTGATCGCTCTGGGTCCCACCAACTACTAGAACGAGGGTTTAAAGCCACCCATTACTTCTCACTGGACCCCCGCAGCGAAGAGGAACTTGAACGGAGCGCTGGTCAAGAACGCCCCCTGCCGCTCCATTCAATGTTTATGGGACTGACAAAAATGGCGCTCGGCTGCTTTCGCCAGTCCCATAGACTTTGAATGGAGCGGCACCGCAAATACTCGACCGACGTTCTGTTCTCCTCCCTGCAAGTTGTGCAGAGAGAAGGGAGAGGTGGCTGAGGGAACCACGTTCTAGGGATCGTGGCGTCCCAGCGGTGGGGCCCCCCAGTGATCAGACATTTATCATCTATCCTGTAAATAGGGGAGAAATGTTGATCCTTGGACAACCCCTTTAACACGGCCAACTTTTGGATTTTGAAGCCATGGTTAAAGAGGAAAATAAGCTGACAGGGTTTGGAGGGCAGGTTTGAAATCCCAGAAATAAAGCACTTCAAGTTCAGTAAAACTTCATGGTATTCTTAAGAATAAACGGTCTTTAAACAATTCCCACCTCCGACAACCTTTCCACAGACAAATATAAAGATGTCAGCGTAATACCTCCAGGTCCTATTTCTAACTCGGTGGAGTCTCGCTCCAGGCTCCCGGCGCTGCTCACGATGTTCATTAGATGAATTGCAGTCCATGCAAAGGGCATGCGATATCTCCCCAGTCTCTGGCAGAACAGCTCTCCCTGACTCCGCAGCTTCTCCAGCTTCTCTTTATTCTGTCATATACAATGAAGAGAGGAGTAGGAGACCCGTGCATCACTCCAAGTACAATTACACATTATTCTTATAAGCTGCATCTCTTTCCGGGAAGAAGCGACTTCGTATATCTGCAGGGGGTTCCTCCATTTTTCCTACCTCCAAGAAGAAGTCGTCAAACATGAATGGCGGCTCACATGTCACTATGAGAGGACAGACCTGAGTGGATTGGGCAGAGACTGCCGTTTGAGACACATTTTGGTTGGCACTTTAAAGGGGGGTGACCACAGTAGAAGACATTTTGGGGGCATTGTGGCGGGCGCTACTCATCAGGGAGCACTGCGGCGAGCAGCCCTGCTGGGGAGGACCGCTGCGGGGCGGCCGGCACTGCTGGGGAGGACCGCTGCGGGGCGGCCGGCACTGCTGGGGAGGACCGCTGCGGGGCGGCCGGCACTGCTGGGGAGGACCGCTGCGGGGCGGCCGGCACTGCTGGGGAGGACCGCTGCGGGGCGGCCGGCACTGCTGGGGAGGACCGCTGCGGGGCGGCCGGCACTGCTGGGGAGGACCGCTGCGGGGCGGCCGGCACTGCTGGGGAGGACCGCTGCGGGGCGGCCGGCACAGCTGGGGAGGACCGTTTCGGGGCGGCCGGCACTGCTGGGGAGGACCGCTTCGGGGCGGCCGGCACTGCTGGGGAGGACCGCTTCGGGGCGGCCGGCACTGCTGGGGAGGACCGCTTCGGGGCGGCCGGCACAGCTGGGGAGGACCGTTTTGGGGCGGCCGGCACTGCTGGGGAGGACCGCTTCGGGGCGGCCGGCACTGCTGGGGAGGACCGCTTCGGGGCGGCCGGCACTGCTGGGGAGGACCGCTTCGGGGCGGCCGGCACTGCTGGGGAGGACCGCTTCGGGGCGGCCGGCACTGCTGGGGAGGACCGCTTCGGGGCGGCCGGCACTGCTGGGGAGGACCGCTTCGGGGCGGCCGGCACTGCTGGGGAGGACCGCTTCGGGGCGGCCGGCACTGCTGGGGAGGACCGCTTCGGGGCAGCCGGCACTGCTGGGGAGGACCGCTTCGGGGCGGCCGGCACTTCTGGAGAGGACTCACTGTGGCTTCCGGCAATGCTGAGGAGGGCAGCCGCATGTGGCTTGCACTGTACAGGATCATTGGTGGCTACCACTATTATGGAAGGGCAATGTAATACTCACGTTAACTGCAGTAGAATCTTATTATCAAGAGGGCTAATGTTATTTAGTGACTGACATTAAGCTCCAGCTTCCTCTGCAAAAAGAGGTTCTGCAGTAGCTGAGGTATGTATTATAATGAATAATTTGTCCCTAACTGCAAATTGTGCTTTAACACAGTGACCTAATTATCTGATAGTGTAAAGTATGGCGGATGTCATCCCAAATATAATAGAACTACTCACCTTTGCTGTATCTGCCTCCTTATAGATCATATAGGGTTCGGCACACTCCCCTATGTCGCCCTGCTGCAGAACCTTTTCCAGCTGTAAAGATATTGTGTGAATTATCAATATCATAGAGAGAATATCGATTCAACCAATAAAGGTTCAATACTCCACATCTAGTCGAGCGATAAATCTTGTATAGTCAGATTTTACTAATCGACTTTAACAAAGTATAAAAGAGTGAATATTCTGGATTACTGGACTGTCAAGGAAGAAAGCCTAAAATAAAATGCAAATCCAAAATCTACCGCTATATAATTTATACTTATTCAGAGGAGGCTCCGGATTGGATCTCTCTGCTCCTCTGTCTATTTAGAGTTCTTTGTTTGAACCATGTGCTGGACTACTGGAATTTCCGAATTATCAGATACCAAATTAAAGGCATTTTACTGTATAAAAAAAAAAAAAAACCTAACTCTTTTCACAGCGGAGGGTTTGTTACAATTTTATCCAGTGTATACAACCCTCTGTGAGGTAAACACATGAGCAGCACTCTCTTCTCCTGATCATTTGTTACAATGTATCAGGGCAGGTTAAAATGTATCAGTAGCTCACAGAGGATTGTTAAGACTGGATACAATTGTAACAATCCCTCATTTGCGAGAAGTATTTGATAGGACAAGTTTGCAGCCTCTGGATGTAAACAGATTTGTTCTCATTCGCTGACAGCAAGCAGAGATCCTGAAAATGGTAAGAAACAAACATAAAGTATATTATAAAGTTGCAGAACTGTTCATCATAAGGACATTATAACTGGACATCCCCTTTAAACATTGCAGACTCATTCATATTCGTCCTATTCATCCGGACACCAAGAATCAAACCAAAGACTATTCATGTCACTGATAATTATTGATATATATATATACTCACTTTAATGACCAGGAAGACATCTTGGGACGGGTAGGTGATAGAAAAAATGGCGGATCTAGCCAACGTACTGATGGCCGCCTGGGTGGCGTAAGGGCGCAGCATTCCTTTTATTTGCTCTGAATTTAGATCAAAGTAAAAGTTTTCTGAAATCTGGAAAAAATAACAAAAAAAGTTAAACCCAGTTGCGGATATAAGGGATTGTCAGCTTTGGAAAACTAATTTTCCGCTGTAGGGTCCCCCGACAATAATAAAATTGACAGCGGTACATTAGCCAAAGGGGACCCCAGATCAAAAGCAAAATCGGACCCCCTGCTGGCCCTGTTTCCTGCCATTATATCTCTTCATGATTGACATTTATTACCATCCCCCATCTCTGCTCCCGATCTATATGTTTTAATAGGGCAAAATGTAAAGGTTTGTCTGTAGGGGAACCCCATAATGTAAGATAGTGACTCCTGGACACACCGGTCAGGCTGAAGACGTGCAGGGGGGAAGCCGAGGGGTTTCGATTTTTTCTCCTTCTGGATCCCTCCTACATGGTGAATAACCACAGAACCTGCTGCCCAGGGGCGGTCACCTGCTGCCCAGGGGCGGTCACCGTCACTCACCTTCTTCTTTTCCTTGGCATCATACAAAGCTAAACTTGCAAAGATCGGCTCGATTTCTATTTCAAATCTTAATAGTAAAAAAAAAAAAAGAAGAGAATTATTCTGAGTGTTACAATTCGTAACAATAATAACAGGAGAACATATACGGCTACAATGTGTCCCCTCATACAATCCATTCCTGTGTATCACATACAGCACTCGTGAGAATCAGACCCTTCCGTGTGATAATGTTTTTGTTTTTTTTAGCCAACACATCTAAACGAAAATATCCGGAAGACCCCCAGAAGAGGGGAAGACCTCTCTCAGATTATCAGTAAATACATTGGTGGTTCAGTGATGGCAGCAGCATTTGTACCCGCTGTCTGCAAACTAGAGCAAGCAAAATTAGCCACTCACTATTGTGGAGGACAGGGACAGATGGCGGGTACTGCTGCCATCACTGAACCTCCAATGTCTCCAGAACAGCGGACCCTGTGGCCGAAACTAATATAGGGGGGCCCTGTGGCCGACACTAATATAGGGGGGCCCTGTGGCCAACACTAATACAGGGGGGGGGGGACCTGTGGCCGACACTAATATAGGGGGGGACGGGACCTGTGGCCTACACTAATATAGGGGGCCCTGTGGCCGACACTAATATAGGGGGCCCTGTGGCAGACACTAATATAGGGGGCCCTGATAGTAAAACCCCTTTAGTCTTCAGTAAGAATATTTCCTCTCTCTTGAAATGGTCATAAATTAAGAGAATAGTCTAGCTCCCTCTAGTGACCACTCCAATGTACTGCAATACCGCACTGGAGGTAGTCGTCTATACATTAGATGTGCAGGTGGGATTCTGTTCGCGATACATTTAGGTACCGTAGCGTGCGACCCCCTAATATGTGATCAATAATACTGCTAAACTGTAACTAAGGGAGATTCTGGTAAAAAGAAAATTTAAGAATTACAGTTTATGAAGCGATAGGACCTGCTTGGATTTGGACAATATTGAGGGTCCTGGGACCCGCACCCCTCATGATTATGGATTATATTCCCCAATAACATATGAATATTCTACTTTGTGAAATATCAGCTCTGCCGGGAGCCCTGCTCATAAAAGGGAAAGTCATTTAGTCTAAATGTGGTTGGTAAATGACATAAAACTAATAACATACAAATCACAAAATATATGCGCAAAAGCAATAAAACGAGCCCGTCTACCGCTACCGCACCTGTATATGTAATGCGGTCCACTCACACAGAGCAGACTATCGGAGGAAATGCCCCCGGGGGCCTCTGATGCAAATTATATCTAATAAAAAGGGAACATATTATTATTAATGAGGGAAGGAAAATTCTACCAGAAATCATCTCCCCGGGCAAGAACGCCGCTGAGAACGAACGCCATGTGACGTCCCCAGTGCCTCGTCTTGTGGGAGTAAGACGGGACACGGGACGGGCGCAGATGTAGTGTCGCAATGTCGTGTGTGTCAGAAGGGAACAGGAACGAAAAGAGGGGAAAATAACAGTCACAATTATCATATCCAATTAATTCTTGTATAATAAAATTTGCATAATGCATTAAATCCAGGACCAAACAGAGACCCTGTAAATCCACATCAACTCCTTTATGGACCTTTTTTTATTGCTCCAAATCATCAAAAGTAAAAAATGAAGCAACTTTGCAAATATTCTTGATTATTAATCTCTAACCGTTTTGTGTATACAGCTTCTGTGCAGAGATATGTGTCTCCAGGTATACAGACTACAAACAAACCCTGCATAGTTTGAGCCTGCAGTCATATTAACCTATCTGCATCTGCTTCCTACATTTGGTAGGAAGGGAATTTGACTTTAGGATCAGACTACACAGGATTTGTTTGTAGTCTGTAACCATGGAAACACTAAACTCAGGATCAGTACAGGATAAGTAATGTAATGTATGTACGCAGTGACTCCACCAGCAGAATAGTGACTGCAGCTCTGGAGTATAATACAGGATGTAACTCAGGATCAGTACAGGATAAGTAATGTAATGTATGTACACAGTGACTCCACCAGCAGAATAGGGAGTACAGCTCTGGAGTATAATACAGGATGTAACTCAGGATCAGTACAGGATAAGTAATGTAATGTATGTACACAGTGACTGTACCAGCAGAATAGTGAGTGCAGCTCTGGAGTATAATACAGGATGTAACTCAGGATCAGTACAGGATAAGTAATGTATGTATGTACACAGTGACTCCACCAGCAGAATAGTGAGTGCAGCTCTGGAGTATAATACAGGATGTAACTCAGGATCAGTACAGGATAAGTAATGTAATGTATGTAGACAGTGACTCCACCAGCAGAATAGAGAGTTCAGCTCTGGAGTATAATACAGGATGTAACTCAGGATCAGTACAGGATAAGTAATGTAATGTATGTACACAGTGACTCCACCAGCAGACTAGTGAGTGCAGCTCTGGAGTATAATACAGGATGTAACTCAGGATCAGTATAGGATAAGTAATGTCATGTATGTACACAGTGACTCCGCCAGCAGAATAGTGAGCGCAGCTCTGGAGTATAATACAGGATATAACTCAGGATCAGTACAGGATAAGTAATGTAATGTATGTACACAGTGACTCCACCAGCAGAATAGTGAGTGCAGCTCTGGAGTATAATACAGGATATAACTCAGGATCAGTACAGGATAAGTAATGTAATGTATGTACACAGTGACTCCACCAGCAGAATAGTGAGTGCAGCTCTGGAGTATAATACAGGATGTAACTCAGGATCAGTACAGGAGAAGTAATGTAATGTATGTACACAGTGACTCCACCAGCAGAATAGTGAGTGCAGCTCTGGAGTGTAATACAGGATGTAACGCAGGATCAGTACAGGATAAGTAATGTATGTACACAGTGACTCCACCAGCAGAATAGTGAGTGCAGCTCTGGAGTATAATACAGGATGTAACTCAGGATCAGTACAGGATAAGTAATGTAATGTATGTACACAGTGACTCCACCAGCAGAATAGTGAGTGCAGCTCTGGAGTATAATACAGGATGTAACTCATTATCAGTACAGGATAAGTAATGTAATGTATGTACACAGTGACTCCACCAGCAGAATAGTCGATGGACTTACTTGAGGGTCAAACATTTCACTAGCAGCCGCTGCCCAAAATGTTCTTTTGGTACTTCTGGCACACTGAGACGTTCAATGGGTTCATCCTGCGGATAAAACATTATATTATACATTGCAGATGACATTGTTGTGGATCTGGTCCAGATTTGAGCGTGGAATCCTGACACAATTATTACGTGTGAACATGGCCTAATTCTGCCTCATTCTAAAACATTATTAATTATAACTCCACTCCACACACGCGGCTCTGTATTATTTATGGGTCCAATACCTCGTCCTGAGCTGGGTGTAGTGCAAAGATTTCTTTATGTCTATTTGACTTCCTTTGGTGTTCATTTTGGTGATCGATCTCCTCATTAGGGGTCCGGTCCATGAGGTTTGAAAGCAAAGCGTCAGGTAGGGAGTTCTTGAGGTCAAAAATGCTGCAAGCCCAACTTCCCCGGGGCGTGTCGTCAATGGACATGGATCTTCTCTTCAGATCATCCTATAGGGGGTAGATAAAAAAAACATTCATGTTCTATCCTGACATACTGTATAGTAATGAACCAGAAGTATCCGGGGGAGAACGGCAGGCGCTCTACTAATTACCTCCCCCGAGAACAAGAACACATTCAAGCCCTGGCCCTGTACACAGCACTGTAATTAGGGTTTAACCCTTCCACTGCCGTATGTAACATATCATGACTAGAATATGAGCACTGATCTAACTCGTTTGAAGTCGAGGAGCAGGATAAAAAGTTTTAACGTCCTGGTTCTGTGTCTGTGTAGGGGAGAAAGAGGGGGAGCTGCAAGTGAGAGCAGGAAGAAAGAGCCCGGTCTGTTACGGTCATCTCTCTCCCTGTACAGTCCCCAGTGACACCAGGGAGGGTGATATAAGGAACCTTTCTTTAGGATTTTACCCCCCTTACCAATCAGGGAGGATAGATTATCTCTAAATGTCACATTTATAGGGGTCTTTTTCCTAGTACAGGGATAAGAAGTTAACCCCTTAATGACCAAGCCATTTTTTACGTTTTTCCATCGTCGCATTCCAAGAGCTATAACCTTTTTATTTTTGCGTCGACATAGCTGTATAAGGTCTTGTTTTTTGCGGAACAAGTTATATTTTTTAATAGCACCATTTTGGGGTACATATTATTTATTGATTAACTTTTATTAACTTTTTTTGGGGAGGGAATAGAAAAAAACCTGAAATTTTGCCACTCTTTTTCGCGTCATAAATCAACGCCGTTTACCGTGTGATATAAATAACACGATTGCAACGATACCAAATTTGTATAGTTTTTGTATGTTTTACTACTTTTACACAGTAAAAAATGCTTTTTTTTCAAAATTATTTGTTTTTGTGTCTCCATATTTGAAGAGCCGTAACGTTTTTATTTTTTCGCCGATGCGGTCGTATGAGGACTTGTATTTGCGGGACGACTTGTAGTTTTTATTGGTACCATTTTGGAGTAGATGCGACTTTTTGATCACTTTTTATCACATTTTTTTAAAGTCAGGATTCACAGAAAACAGCAATTTTTCCATAGTTTTTTATTACATTTTTTACGCCGTTCACCGTGTGGGTTAAATAATGTCATAGATTTATAGTCGGGGTCGTTACGGACGTGGCAATACCAAATATGTGTAACTTTTTTACTTTATTTTGGTTTTTTAATAGTAAAGCATTATGTAAGGGGAAAAGGTGGGTTTTTCATTTTTTTTCACATTTTTTTTTAAATTAACTTTATTAAACTTTGTTTTTACTTTTTTACTAGTCCCACTAGGGGACTTTAATATGCGATTCTGCGATCGCTATTATAATACACTGCAATACTTTTGTATTGCAGTGTATTATGCCTGTCCGTTTAAAACGGACAGGCATCTGCTAGGTCATGCCTCCGGCATGATCTAGCAGGCATTTACTCCAGGCAGACCTGGGGGCCTTTATTAGACCCCCGGCTGCCATTAGAGACACAGACACTCGGCGATCGTATCGCCGGGTGTCGGTGGGATGAGAGGGAGCTCCCTCCCTCTCTCCAAAACCACTCAGATGCAGTGCTCGCTATTGTGCACCGCATCTGAGGGGTTAAACGGGTGAGATCGATACTAATATCGATCTCACCCGGCAGAGCAGGGACGCCCCCAGCCCTCAGCTGCTTCTGGCAGCTGAGAGCAGGGAGATTTGACGGCTCCCTGCTCTGTTTACTTTATCCTGATGCAGTGCCGTAAAAAGGCATATGCATCAGAATAAAGCCCGTTAGTGGCCGCCGTTAAAAAGCGTATTGGCGGTCACTAACTGGTTAAACATTTCAAGATCTAATCACCCCCTACATGTAATAAGGACATTTGTCGACTAAAGAGATTTTTGGTCTCTTGTGTTCTGGGGATTATGTGAATATTTCTGCATATAGACATAAGAATTTTGTATGAACTCTGCACATCCTGAAGTTTTCTTTTTCGGAGGTACTGTGTGTCTCAGACTTGGCTCGGGTTCAGACTTTTAGCCACTAATATGACTTTTTATGCATTTTTTACACAGCGTTGCGCTTTGGTGCAAAATTGCACGAAGGCGCTCAGGAGTGTAAAGTGCTGGGTGGCAGTTTCACAATGTACCAGGCGTCTACTTTCAGAAAATAGTTGTATATGGAGGTATAATAGGAGTTTTTATTTTATAAATTGAAAATTGTCAAAAAAGTGTGAAAATTGTCGCAGCAACAAAAGGGTTAAAAAATAAACCTGAAAGGTTCACAAAAGGACCCTTCATTTTGGGGGGGGGGGGGGGATTTTTCAGTATGTGATTGCTATAATGTTTATCACTATGTACGGGCAGCATAGTACGGGGACAGGTTCGGCTCTGCTATATATAAAAAAAAATATTTGCTAATCGGAGCAATGAAAGAATACAGCGGACTCATAGTTATCTGCCCTCCCCCGCCTCTGATTGACGGCTGGCTGCTGTGTATTTGGACCAATGTACCCTAAGATTTGGGTGGATTAAACTATATGGCCTTATTAGGACTTACGGACGTCATAGCGGCGGTTCCTTTTAGGGTGATCCCCTTTTATAACGGCTAAGCGGTCATAATATCGCACCTGTTCATCCTGATAACTGCTGCTCTCCGGGGCATCATCCGATTCGAAGACCTGCTTAGGAAGACCCTTCTGTCTCTCCTTCTGCTTGTCTAAGGTGTTGGGGTTGAAGCCTGTGCCCAGCTTGTGGTATCTATAATATATACAGCAATGATTAGAAAGCAAGGTTGGTGTCAAACCCACTACTGTGCAACTTTAAAAGTCGGAAATCTACTCGCTGTCTCAAAACAAGCTTAGTTTCCCCCATGCTTTATACTGCAGCACTGCTTGTTGAGATTGGAAGTTAGTGCAGGAAGAGCGGTCTTTCATTAAAGCAAAAAAAAAAAAAAGTAACTAAATCCCCAGTGAGAAAAAATTATCCGGTAACTGCCACCCATAAACTAAAGGCAAGGAGCCAGGACATTTTCATTATTTTAGCAGGCCATAAACATTTCTTTTAGCAGATCCGGACAATCTAACGTCTATGGGGACTGATGTCAAGGAAATCATGGATTTAACATGTTGACCTAACAAATCACTAATTTCTCCTAAAGATAAGCGGCATCAGATGTGATTGGCAGCCACTTATCTCCCTCCACCGAACAACAAATATTGAGTTAACCCAAAAGTGCATATTAATAGGGAGAAGTCGGGAGTATAGCTTTTATATGTCTGTGTCTGACTACATTACATTCTGGGGAATTTTTCTTACGGTGCACCCTCTGGTCATTACCCCCTCCCCCACCCGTTATGCCAGGAAGCCATGTGGGTACATAGGAACCCAACTGAACGGAATTCATTGAACAGGATACCATTGCATGCCAGTCTTTTATACCCGCCATAAGGTCGTATGCAGTAGAAAGTTGTGAACTTACTTCCTATTGACGATGGCCCAGTCCTCCGTGTAACTCCGTATACAATCCTTGACGTGTGAATCCATTTCACTAGAAGGAAAACAATGAAGTGAAAATTATTAAAGGGTAACTACATTTAAAAAAAAAATAATTTTGACATGTCAGAAGTTTTGACCGGTGGGGGTCCGAGCACTGAGACCCCCACTGATCGCTAAAATGAAGCGACAGAATTGCTCGGATGAGCGCTGTGCCGCTTCCTTTCTGATCGGCTTTCCACGTAGCGGCGTACGGACTCAACAGAAACTCTATCAATCCGTACACCGCTCGCTCGGCTTTCCGTGGAAAGCTGATCAGAAACGAAGCGGCACAGCGTTTGCCCTTCTGCCGCTTCGTTTTAGCGATCGGTGGGGGTCCCAGCACTCAGTCCCCCACCGATCAAAACTTCTAACATGTCCCTATGACGTGTCAAAAGTTTTTTAAAAGTTTAGTTTCCCTTTAAAAAAAACAAAAACAAGAAAGGGGCTCGAGCGTGTGGTCGCCCATTGAAACACGCGCGCCTCCACTTCTTACAATGGCCGCTCGCGGTCCGCGCTCAGGCTGACAGATCCGCACCACAAATTATTCAGGATTACCTCTCTTCCGGCACGGACGAGACCACCGTCCGGCATTCTCTTGGCGTGTAGACGACCTCCACATCGTCAGCGGGAAATTCGTACAGATCTCTGATAGGGCCGGAGTCAGCCACGATAGGATGACTGACGAGATATTCTTCAAAATCCACGGGGTCGACCACTTCAGTAAGAGGGACCTGAATAATAGGACAAGCGACCGATGAGTGATAACTTATAGGCAACCTCAGGAGGGGCCACGTCTGGAGTGGGAACACCCTGAGGTGCCGCTTCATCCACGACAGAGGGAATGCCAGGAGCCGGTGCTGGATCTTACCGAGGCATGGTGCGATCCTCCACCGCCAACGCTCAGGTTTTTGTGGAGCTGCGGGGAGCCATATTGTCCTGAGATTTGTTTGCGTACCTCTGCAGCCACAGTCCTGGAAAAAAAAATGGAACATAATTGACTTATTGTCACCCCCGTCATGCCATGCAATCAGTCAGAATACCCCTTTAAACAGCAAATAGACCACAAACATGCCAATTCTTTTTGTCCTAAAAGGCCAAAACTGGTCTGGTCCTCAAAGGGTTAAAGGGGGTCTGAGCTACATTTTTCGGATGCAGAACTCTAAATTTCACGTAAGGTACAATTCTGTATATAAATGTATCCTTTAAAAATGGAAACCATGACTCCAGTGTGAACAGAGCCTCACGTACATCTCCGTGAGCTGCGGACTTTAAGGTTAGTGGCCCTTTAAGTGGCTCTGTTCTTAGGAGGGGGAATGGTCTCCAATCCAATTACCTCTGTCTGATATTTATGTATTAACAGATTAATATTAATAGCGGCATTGAGAAACTCATAAAAAGTGTAGGCGGAAAAACGCCAGATCGCGAGCTGCAGAAAATGCCCACTGGCCATCCGGGCTCCGTGTGCAAAATATCTCTGGAATAAAATGCAGCCGCAGCAAAGGAGTCAATAGATCTTTGTGTGACGCCGAGTGACGGCTCAGATGATGAATGACGAGTAATGCGGATTCACAAGAGGGAAAATGTAAGATCAGGAAAACAGCGTCTAATAGAACGTAATCCAAGGGACGTGAAGTTAAAGGGGCACCGCACTAACTCCAGGGAGTGACCCCCTCACTCTCATCGTCACACCCTACCAGGCCATGTCTGCGGAGAGAAGTGCTGCATCATTCCTGTTCGTGTTTGGATGTACCAGCGTAGTATACATAATCCATAGGAGCTAAATTCTATATAGGTGATCCCGAATAGGTGGCCTAGTGACTGGCGCTAGGAGCCTGATCCCGAATAAGTGGCCGGATGATTGGCGCTAGGAGCCTGATCCCGCATAGGATGATCTGACGACTGGTGCTAGGAGCCTGATCCCGCATAGGTGGCCTGATGACTGGCACTAGGAGCCTGATCTCGCATAGATGGCGTGATGAGTGGCGCTAAAAGCCTGATCCCACATAGGTGGCCTGATGAATGGCGCTAGGAGCCTGATCCCGCATAGATGACTGGCGTTAGGAGCCTGATCCCGCATAGGGCGCCTGATTACTGGCGCTAGGAGCCTGATCTCGCATAGGGCGCCTGATTACTGGCGCTAGGAGCCTGATCTCGCATAGGGCGCCTGATTACTGGCGCTAGGAGCCTGAACCCGCATAGGTGACCTGATGACTGGCGCTAGGAGCCTGATCCCGCATAGATGACTGGCGCTAGGAGCCTGAACCCGCATAGGTGACCTGATGACTGCCACTAGGAGCCTGATCCCGCATAGATGACTGGCGCTAGGAACCTGATCTCGCATAGGGCGCCTGATTACTGGCGCTAGGAGCCTGTTCTCGCATAGATGACCTGACGACTGGTTCTAGGAGCCTGATCCCGCATAGGTGGCCCGATGACTGGCGCTAGGAGCCTGATCCCGCATAGGTGGCCTGATGACTGGCACTAGGAGCCTGAACCCGGATAGGTGGCCTGATGAATGGCGCTAGGAGCCTGATCCCGCATAGATGACTGGCGCTAGGAGCCTGAACCCGCATAGGTGACCTGATGACTGGCACTAGGAGCCTGATCCCGCATAGATGACTGGCGCTAGGAGCCTGATCTCGCATAGGGCGCCTGATTACTGGCGCTAGGAGCCTGTTCTCGCATAGATGGCGTGATGAGTGGCGCTAAAAGCCTGATCCCACATAGGTGGCCTGATGAATGGCGCTAGGAGCCTGATCCCGCATAGATGACTGGCGTTAGGAGCCTGATCCCGCATAGGGCGCCTGATTACTGGCGCTGGGAGCCTGTTCTCGCATAGGTGGCCTGATGACTGGCGCTAGGAGCCTGATCTCGCATAGGGCGCCTGATTACTGGCGCTAGGAGCCTGAACCCGCATAGGTGACCCGATGACTGGCGCTAGGAGCCTGATCCCGCATAGATGACTGGCGTTAGGAGCCTGATCCCGCATAGGGCGCCTGATTACTGGCGCTGGGAGCCTGTTCTCGCATAGGTGGCCTGATGACTGGCGCTAGGAGCCTGATCTCGCATAGGGCGCCTGATTACTGGCGCTAGGAGCCTGAACCCGCATAGGTGACCTGATGACTGGCACTAGGAGCCTGAACCCGCATAGGTGGCCTGATGACTGGCACTAGGAGCCTGAACCCGCATGGGAGGGCTGATGACTGGCGCTAGGACCCTGATCCCACATAGGTGGCCTGATGACTGGTGCTAGGAGCCTGAACCCGCATAGGTGACCTGATGACTGGCACTAGGAGCCTGAACCCGCATGGGAGGGCTGATGACTGGCGCTAGGACCCTGATCCCACATAGGTGGCCTGATGACTGGTGCTAGGAGCCTGATCCCGGATACGTGGCCTGATGACTGGCGCTAGGAGCCTGAACCTGCATACGTGACCTGATAATTAGCCCTAGATGTCTGAGCTCTCCTGGGTGATCTGATGAGTCCCCCAAGGGTGTACTGAAATTGCATTTTGCTCATTTCTGCGCCCATATTACAAGCGCAAATCCTGGCTGTTCTAACGATCCCTGTGATGCTGTTGGTTGGCGTCTCCACACCTAGGGTTGGGCCGGGATTTGCCCCCTGGGTGGTCTAATGATGGATAGGTGCTTTACCAACTCTTATTGTTAGTGAGATCTCCGCCCATGTACGGCTGCCCTTATATTACTATTCTGATCCCAAATACGCAGCTTAAATCTGCCCCCATGAGCCTGATCTAAAGATGGAATATGATTGACCAGCTATGAGGTACGGGTGTATGGTCGCCCTTACATTACCTTTGCTGCATTACCCAAATGCTCTTCTATTGCAGCTACATTCACACGTAGCAGAGCTGAGTTTGTCATTTCATTGCATCTTGTGTACATCATGTGACCCTATGATAAAATCGTAAGTTTACTTGCAGTCCTATATCAAACACTGATATAACCATGACAAGCTCAGCTCTGCTACATCTGTATACATAAACATGGCCTAAAACAAATCATATGTAGAATAGTAGAAATATATACTGCACAGAGTTCAGCCTCGTTCACAGTAAACAGGATATATATATTTTTAAGCGATGAGTCAGTAGATTATGACAGATGACAGATTTAAAGAACACCAAAAAAAGATCCGTGTGTCATGCTCCGCCCCCTCACCGTGAGATTTATCAAAACTAGTGTGAAGGAAAACGGGAGGAGTTTGTAAAAGCAGGTTTACGTAAAAATTATCTGAATGCAAACAATTAAAAAAGTTCAATTCACTGGCAGCAACCAGAGATTTTAGAAATGGTGAGGAACTAAAAAATAAACCTTATAATACAATGGCTTTCTAAAACTGTAATATTGATGGCCTATCATTAGAATAGGCCATCAATATCTGATCGGTGGGGCTTCGTCCGCCAGCACCCCAGTCGCTCAGCTGCATGAAGGGGCCACTCCGCTCCAGCAATTACCGCATCCATCGTTTAGTCATGCACAGCGCCGTATATTTGGTTGTGGCTTTGCCTATGTATTGCAGCTCAGTCTTATTTACTTGAATGAGACTGAGCTGCTGTGAGCTGCAATACCAGGCACAACCACAACCAAATATACGGCGCTGTGCATGAGTAAACGATGGATGCGGTGATTGCTGGAGCACCTTCAAGCAGCTGATCGACTGGGACAAAGCCCCACCGATCATATATTGACGGCCTGTTAAGACTGGATGATCCCTTCAACCCGAAGCAAATTAAGAAAAATATTGGATGCTCCAATCCTAATCAATTTTAAAAAAAATGTGCATCTAAGACACAGAAGTCAAAGTTCTTCACGCCTGACAGACCGTTCATTTCCGCCCCATCAACACTTACTAGCAAATTACTACAAGAACAATGAAGAAGCCAGCGGTGTAGAAATCAGTCTCTCTCACACAGCTGGATACTGGAGTAGGGGGTACTTGAATGACATTGTCAGAGGGAGCCCCCTGTTTGTCCCAACCCTCAGCTTGACAGGGCAGTGGGCCCTGTCATCTGACCAGTTATCCCTGTCTGATCCGGAGTTACATCCTGTATTATACTCCAGAGCTGCACTCACTATTCTGCTGGTGGAGTCACTGTGTACATACATTACATTACTTATCCTGTACTGATCCTGAGTTACATTCCGTATTATACTCTAGAGCTGCATTCACTATTCTGCTGGTGGAGTCACTGTGTACATACATTACATTACTTATCCTGTACTGATCCTGAGTTACATCCTGTATTATACTCCAGAGCTGCACTCACTATTCTGCTGGTGGAATCACTATGTACATTCATTACATTACTTATCCTGTACTGATCCTGAGTTACATCCTGTATTATACTCCAGAGCTGCACTCACTATTCTGCTGGTGGAGTCACTGTGTACATACATTACATTACTTATCCTATACGGATCCTGAGTTATATCCTGTATTATACTCCAGAGCTGCACTGACTATTCTGCTGGTGGAGTCACTGTGTACATACATTACATTACTTATCCTGTACTGATCCTGAGTTACATCCTGTATTATACTCCAGAGCTGCACTCACTATTCTGCTGGTGGAGTCACTGTGTACATACATTACATTACTTATCCTGTACTGATCCTGAGTTACATCCTGTATTATACTCCAGAGCTGCACTCACTATTCTGCTGGTGGAGTCACTGTGTACATACATTACATTACTTATCCTGTACTGATCCTGAGTTACATCCTGTATTATACTCCAGAGCTGCACTCACTATTCTGCTGGTGGAGTCACTGTGTACATACATTACATTACTTATCCCGTACTGATCCTGAGTTACATCCTGTATTATACTCCAGAGCTGCACTCACTATTCTGCTGGTGGAGTCACTGTGTACATACATTACATTACTTATCCCGTACTGATCCTGAGTTACATCCTGTATTATACTCCAGAGCTGCACTCACTATTCTGCTGGTGGAGTCACTGTGTACATACATTACTTATCCTGTACTGATCCTGAGTTATATCCTGTATTATACTCCAGAGCTGCGCTCACTATTCTGCTGGTGGAGTCACTGTGTACATACATGACATTACTTATGGTGTACTGATCCGGAGTTAGATCCTGTATTATACTCCAGAGCTGCACTCACTATTCTGCTGGTGGAGTCACTGTGTACATACATTACTTATCCTGTACTGTTCCTGAGTTACATCCTGTATTATACTCCAGAGCTGCACTCTCTATTCTGCTGGTGGAGTCACTGTGTACATACATGACATTACTTATCCTGTACTGATCCTGAGTTACATCCTGTATTATACTCCAGAGCTGCCCTCACTATTCTGCTGGTGGAGTCACTGTGTACATACATTACTTATCCTGTACTGTTCCTGAGTTACATCCTGTATTATACTCCAGAGCTGCACTCACTATTCTGCTGGTGGAGTCACTGTGTACATACATTACATTACTTATCATGGACTGATCCTGAGTTATATCCTGTATTATACTCCAGAGCTGCACTCACTATTCAGTACATGGTCAGGGTTATTATTGGGGGATTGATGCATTGGGCCCTGATATAGGGGTTTAATATTTTTGGGGTGCAGGTATCAGGGTTATTATAGGGTGTGATATATTGGGGTGCGACATTACTGCGGTTTAATATATTGAGGTGTGACATATTGGGGTGCAGATATCAGAGTTATTACTGGGGTGTAATATATTGGGGTATGATATCAGGTGTGACATATTAGGGTGTGATATATTTATGGGGTGTGATATATTATGGGGTGTGATATATTATGGGGTGTGATATATTGGGGCGTGGTATATTGGGGTGTGATATTATTGGGGCGTGGTATATTGGGGTGTGATATTATTGGGGCGTGGTGTATTGGGGTGTGATATAAGGTGTGATATATTGGGGTGTGATATTATAGGGTGACATATTGGGGTGTGATATATTGGGGTGGGATATATTGGGGTGCAGGTTTCAGGCTCTGTGTTCCTCATTCTCCCCCTCATACTCCGGATAACACAATGGGGCGCAGTCCCTTCCCTCCCCCACAGCCTCTCCCCGAACACAATGCCCTGAGCCCGGCCTGACAGGCAGAAGCGAGGTGGGGGCTCAGTCAGGCCTGTCAGCCGGGAGCAGGGGCGGCCTGTGCTGGGAGCAGAGTCTGGGAATCCCCCCGGCCCAGCCCTATCTCCCCGGAATTCCCGGCAGGACTGAGGTTTAGGATAAAGGGGAGCGCCGCCCGGTTACCTGCTGATCTTCTGGGCGAAGGCTCGGCGCTCGGCCATGTCCGCCACTCGGAGCGACTCCCGGCGGAGGGAAGATCGGGAGCGCTGGGAAGCGGAGTGCGCGCTGCTACGGAGGAATACGGCGGCGGCTGCCGGCTACCATAATTACTGAAAGAGACGCGCATAGTAGGCAGGGGACAGAGAAGACATCCAGACTACGAATGCCTCATCCTCCTGATATTATTATTACCATCATCATCATCCTCCTCCTCAGTATACAGTGTCCTCCATGTAATAATGTATAATACACAATAATATCATAGTATACACTGTAATAATAACCTAGAGGTATAGAAGTAGTAATATACAATAATATACGCTATTCTACCATTGTCATAATATTTTCCATACATTATAATATAAAATATAATAAAAAGTATGTTTTATATTATAGTAGTGAATGATATACACTGTAATAATATATAGTATAGTGTCATATAACAATTACAGCTGTATATATTTGTATGTAGTGAGCTCCCCCTAGTGGTGGCTGCAGGTGGCAGAATGTTATCATGTAACTCTATGGGACCTGTATATATCTGTATGTAGTGAGCTCCCCCTAGTGGTTGCTGCAGGGGGCAGAATGTTATCATGTAGCTCCATGGGAGCTGTATATATATTTTTATGTAGTGAGCTCCCCCTAGTGGTGACTGCAGACAGACAGAATTTTATCATGTAACTCTATGGGAGCTGTATATATCTGTATGTAGTGAGCTCCCCCTAGTGGTGGCTGCAGGTAGACCTTATTTTATCATGTAACTCTATGGGAGCTGTATATATATTTGTATATAGTGAGCTCCCCCTAGTTGTGGCTGCAGGCAGCAGAATCTTATCATGTAACTCTATGGGAGCTGTATATATCTGTATGTAAAGAGCTCCCCCTAGTGGGGTCTGCAGGTAGGAAGTATTTTTATCATGTAATTCTATGGGAGCTGTATATATCTGAATGTAGTGAGCTCCCATTAGTGGTGACTGCAGGCAGCAGAATATTATCATGTATCTCTATGGGAGCTGTATATATATTTTTATGTAGTAAGCTCCCCCTAGTGGTCACAGCAGGCAGCCGAATGATATCATGAAAGTCTATGGGAGCTGTATATATCTGTATGTAGTGAGCTCCCCTTAGTGGTGACTGCAGGCAGTAGAATGTTATCATGTAGCTCTATGGGAGCTGTATATATATTTTTATGTAGTGAGCTCCCCCTAGTGGTGACTGCAGACAGACAGAATTTTATCATGTAACTCTATGGGAGCTGTATATATCTGTATGTAGTGAGCTCCCCCTAGTGGTGGCTGCAGGTAGACAGTATTTTATAATGTAACTCTATGGGAGCTGTATATACCTGTATGTAGTGAGCTCCCATTAGAGGTGACTGCAGGCAGCAGAATATTATCATGTATCTCTATGGGAGCTGTATATATATTTTTATGTAGTGAGCTCCCCCTAGTGGTCACTGCAGGCAGCAGAATGTTATCACGTAACTCTATGGGAGCTGTATATTTATTTGTATGTAGTGGGCTCCCCCTAGTGTTGACTGCAGGCAGCGGAATGATATCATGAAACTCTATGGGAGCTGTATATATCTGTCTGTAGTGAGCTCCCCCTAGTGGTGGCTGCAGGTAGACAGTATTTTATAATGTAACTCTATGGGAGCTGTATATACCTGTATGTAGTGAGCTCCCATTAGAGGTGACTGCAGGCAGCAGAATATTATCATGTATCTCTATGGGAGCTGTATATATATTTTTATGTAGTGAGCTCTCCCTAGTGGTGACTGCAGGCAGTAGAATGTTATCATGTAGCTCTATGGGAGCCGTATATATATTTTTATGTAGTGAGCTCCCCCTAGTGGTGACTGCAGACAGACAGAATTTTATCATGTAACTCTATGGGAGCTGTATATATCTGTATGTAGTGAGCTCCCCCTAATGGTGGCTGCAGGTAGACCTTATTTTATCATGTAACTCTATGGGAGCTGTATATATATTTGTATGTAGTGAGCTCCCCCTAGTAGTGGCTGCAGGCAGCAGAAGCTTATCATGTAACTCTATGGGAGCTGTATATATCTGTATGTAAAGAGCTCCCCCTAGTGGGGTCTGCAGGTAGGAAGTATTTTTATCATGTAATTCTATGGGAGCTGTATATATCTGTATGTAGTGAGCTCCCATTAGTGGTGACTGCAGGCAGCAGAATATTATCATGTATCTCTATGGGAGCTGTATATATATTTTTATGTAGTAAGCTCCCCCTAGTGGTCACTGCAGGCAGCAGAATGATATCATGAAAGTCTATGGGAGCTGTATATATCTGTATATAGTCAGCTCCCCTTAGTGGTGACTGCAGGCAGTAGAATGTTATCATGTATCTCTATGGGAGCTGTATATATATTTTTATGTAGTGAGCTCCCCCTAGTGGTGACTGCAGACAGACAGAATTTTATCATGTAACTCTATGGGAGCTGTATATATCTGTATGTAGTGAGCTCCCCCTAGTGGTGACTGCAGACAGACAGTATTTTATAATGTAACTCTATGGGAGCTGTATATACCTGTATGTAGTGAGCTCCCATTAGAGGTGACTGCAGGCAGCAGAATATTATCATGTATCTCTATGGGAGCTGTATATATATTTTTATGTAGTGAGCTCCCCCTAGTGGTCACTGCAGGCAGCAGAATGTTATCACGTAACTCTATGGGAGCTGTATATTTATTTGTATGTAGTGGGCTCCCCCTAGTGTTGACTGCAGGCAGCGGAATGATATCATGAAACTCTATGGGAGCTGTATATATCTGTATGTAGTGAGCTCCCCCTAGTGGTGGCTGCAGGTAGACAGTATTTTATAATGTAACTCTATGGGAGCTGTATATACCTGTATGTAGTGAGCTCCCATTAGAGGTGACTGCAGGCAGCAGAATATTATCATGTATCTCTATGGGAGCTGTATATATATTTTTATGTAGTGAGCTCTCCCTAGTGGTGACTGCAGGCAGTAGAATGTTATCATGTAACTCTATGGGAGCTGTATATATATTTGTATGTAGTGAGCTCCCCCTAGTAGTGGCTGCAGGCAGCAGAATCTTATCATGTAACTCTATGGGAGCTGTATATATCTGTATGTAAAGAGCTCCCCCTAGTGGGGTCTGCAGGTAGGAAGTATTTTTATCATGTAATTCTATGGGAGCTGTATATATCTGTATGTAGTGAGCTCCCATTAGTGGTGACTGCAGGCAGTAGAATGTTATCATGTATCTCTATGGGAGCTGTATATATATTTTTATGTAGTGAGCTCCCCCTAGTGGTGACTGCAGACAGACAGAATTTTATCATGTAACTCTATGGGAGCTGTATATATCTGTATGTAGTGAGCTCCCCCTAGTGGTGACTGCAGACAGACAGAATTTTATCATGTAACTCTATGGGAGCTGTATATACCTGTATGTAGTGAGCTCCCATTAGAGGTGACTGCAGGCAGCAGAATATTATCATGTATCTCTATGGGAGCTGTATATATATTTTTATGTAGTGAGCTCCCCCTAGTGGTCACTGCAGGCAGCAGAATGTTATCACGTAACTCTATGGGAGCTGTATATTTATTTGTATGTAGTGGGCTCCCCCTAGTGTTGACTGCAGGCAGCGGAATGATATCATGAAACTCTATGGGAGCTGTATATATCTGTCTGTAGTGAGCTCCCCCTAGTGGTGGCTGCAGGTAGACAGTATTTTATAATGTAACTCTATGGGAGCTGTATATACCTGTATGTAGTGAGCTCCCATTAGAGGTGACTGCAGGCAGCAGAATATTATCATGTATCTCTATGGGAGCTGTATATATATTTTTATGTAGTGAGCTCTCCCTAGTGGTGACTGCAGGCAGTAGAATGTTATCATGTAGCTCTATGGGAGCCGTATATATATTTTTATGTAGTGAGCTCCCCCTAGTGGTGACTGCAGACAGACAGAATTTTATCATGTAACTCTATGGGAGCTGTATATATCTGTATGTAGTGAGCTCCCCCTAATGGTGGCTGCAGGTAGACCTTATTTTATCATGTAACTCTATGGGAGCTGTATATATATTTGTATGTAGTGAGCTCCCCCTAGTAGTGGCTGCAGGCAGCAGAAGCTTATCATGTAACTCTATGGGAGCTGTATATATCTGTATGTAAAGAGCTCCCCCTAGTGGGGTCTGCAGGTAGGAAGTATTTTTATCATGTAATTCTATGGGAGCTGTATATATCTGTATGTAGTGAGCTCCCATTAGTGGTGACTGCAGGCAGCAGAATATTATCATGTATCTCTATGGGAGCTGTATATATATTTTTATGTAGTAAGCTCCCCCTAGTGGTCACTGCAGGCAGCAGAATGATATCATGAAAGTCTATGGGAGCTGTATATATCTGTATATAGTCAGCTCCCCTTAGTGGTGACTGCAGGCAGTAGAATGTTATCATGTATCTCTATGGGAGCTGTATATATATTTTTATGTAGTGAGCTCCCCCTAGTGGTGACTGCAGACAGACAGAATTTTATCATGTAACTCTATGGGAGCTGTATATATCTGTATGTAGTGAGCTCCCCCTAGTGGTGACTGCAGACAGACAGTATTTTATAATGTAACTCTATGGGAGCTGTATATACCTGTATGTAGTGAGCTCCCATTAGAGGTGACTGCCGGCAGCAGAATATTATCATGTATCTCTATGGGAGCTGTATATATATTTTTATGTAGTGAGCTCCCCCTAGTGGTCACTGCAGGCAGCAGAATGTTATCACGTAACTCTATGGGAGCTGTATATTTATTTGTATGTAGTGGGCTCCCCCTAGTGTTGACTGCAGGCAGCGGAATGATATCATGAAACTCTATGGGAGCTGTATATATCTGTATGTAGTGAGCTCCCCCTAGTGGTGGCTGCAGGTAGACAGTATTTTATAATGTAACTCTATGGGAGCTGTATATACCTGTATGTAGTGAGCTCCCATTAGAGGTGACTGCAGGCAGCAGAATATTATCATGTATCTCTATGGGAGCTGTATATATATTTTTATGTAGTGAGCTCTCCCTAGTGGTGACTGCAGGCAGTAGAATGTTATCATGTAACTCTATGGGAGCTGTATATATATTTGTATGTAGTGAGCTCCCCCTAGTAGTGGCTGCAGGCAGCAGAATCTTATCATGTAACTCTATGGGAGCTGTATATATCTGTATGTAAAGAGCTCCCCCTAGTGGGGTCTGCAGGTAGGAAGTATTTTTATCATGTAATTCTATGGGAGCTGTATATATCTGTATGTAGTGAGCTCCCATTAGTGGTGACTGCAGGCAGTAGAATGTTATCATGTATCTCTATGGGAGCTGTATATATATTTTTATGTAGTGAGCTCCCCCTAGTGGTGACTGCAGACAGACAGAATTTTATCATGTAACTCTATGGGAGCTGTATATATCTGTATGTAGTGAGCTCCCCCTAGTGGTGACTGCAGACAGACAGAATTTTATCATGTAACTCTATGGGAGCTGTATATACCTGTATGTAGTGAGCTCCCATTAGTGGTGACTGCAGGCAGCAGAATATTATCATGTATCTCTATGGGAGCTGTATATATATATTTTTATGTAGTGAGCTCTCCCTAGTGGTCACTGCAGGCAGCAGAATGTTATCACGTAACTCTATGGGAGCTGTATATTTATTTGTATGTAGTGGGCTCCCACTAGTGTTGACTGCAGGCAGCGGAATGATATCATGAAACTCTATGGGAGCTGTATATATCTGTATGTAGTGAGCTCCCCTTAGTGGTGACTCCAGGCAGCAGAATGTTATCATGTAACTCTATGGGAGCTGTATATATATATATTTGTATGTAGTGAGCTCCCCCTAGTGGTCACTGCAGGCAGCAGAATGATATCATGAAACGCTATGGGAGCTGTATATATCTGTATGGAGTGAGCTCCCCCGAGTGGTGGCTGCAGGTAGGAAGTATTTTATCATGAAACTCTATGGGAGCTGTATATATTATCTGTATGCAGTGAGCTCCCCTTAGTGGTGACTGCAGGCAGCAGAATGTTATCATGTATCTCTATGGGAGCTGTATATATATATTTTTATGTAGTGAGCTCCTCTTAGTGGTGGCTGCAGGTAGACAGTATTTTATCATGTAACTCTATGGGAGCTGTATTTATGTTTGTATTGAGCTCCACCTAGTGGTGGCTGCAGGCAGACAGTATTTTAGCATGTAACTCTATGGCTGTGTTCCTACTTTACAAACTTCCAGATTATTTTGCAGTTCTATTTTTTTTCTGGACTACCTACATTTCTTGAATATTTGATGCCAGATAAAATAAAGCGTCCAATAATCCAGAATATTTGATGGACCCTCTCCTTTTCTACACTACAAACTACAGCACTGGCATCTTTATGTAAAATATGGGGACGGCAGTGCAGGTGGTGTATATCTACGCCCGCCACATGCCGCGCTGCTCTGTGGTGAGTGACACTGCTAGTTGTCCCCAATGAATGACAATGAGACGCTGGATATTTGACGGCTGACAGCTATTGCTCCCACCATGTGGACACTTTCTATTCTTTCTGTATATTTTATTATATTTTCTCTGCTGCTTATAAAGCGCCAACATATTCTGCAGCGATGTACAGAGATTGTCACCATTATACTCTGTGCTCTATCCGAACGACTTATTTTATTATTAAAAGTGAAGTAAGAAATACATAATAATAATAAAAAAAATCATTATTATATCTTATTTATTATGTACAAAAATATTATTGTTGTTTATACGATAATTATTATATGATTACTATTATATTTTTATTCTGTTATTATTATTACTATTGTTGTTATATTAGTAGTATTATTATATTAAAATTGTGTTAGTATATTATTATTATAATTATTATATTGTTATTTTTTTTATTATTATTATTAGCTCCACAGCGCCCCCGTCTGGTCTATAAATATAGCGCAGCTGCGCCCTCCTCTTTCCCCTCTCGGAAGTGCTGAGGTGACGGCTGCGGCCTGACAACATCCGGCCGGTGGCGGTGTGTGAAGACTCCGTTGTGGCTCATCCCGCGGACCCTGCAGGGTAAGGAGGGCGGGCGCCCTGGGATCCCTCACCACCGCTCCGCCATCACCTTCCTGCCCCCTTCTTGCGCCGCGCCGTGGACGATGATTGACAGCCCGTTTATCAGCTGACTCCCGTATCCCCCCCCCCTCCGCTCCTTTTTGCACTACATTTCCCGTCATGCTCTCCCGTAGACCTGCCTGAGCGAGCATCATGGGGAATGTAGTTTGAGGAAACAATTGCTGTTTTTGGCAGTCAGTAGCCTGGTAGAGCAGTTGTAGTGGGTGAGTAATGTTTGTTTTGTCTCCTTCTTACCCTCAGGGTTCACTAGAGTTCTAACTCCCAGTATTTGCGTCACTATAATACAGGGTTCCTTCCTTCTGGAGATGCAGAAAAGTGGTGCTGTGCGCTACAGAAAAAGGACAACATTTTTAGATGTCCTGTGTACCCCAAAAGCTGTAACCCCCTTTGCCCACCCCACCGAGCACTGATCTGCAGTGTGGGACCCCCCCTTTATCTTATGCATCCTCCCAAGTCATTGCAGCGGGCATCTAATGGCACCACGGTCCGGGGGCGTGTCGCCTGTACTAATAAAGGGGGACGCAGGTGGGAATCAGCAGGCAGTGGCGGCACAAAAGTCCTGTATAATCTTAGTCCTGTTCTACGTTCCCTTATGTTTGTATTTAGACGTTCCTTTCGCATGTTTTGTGTCGGGGATGGGTCAATAGACTGGATGCAATTGTAACGAACCCTCAGCTACGAGAAGTATCAGGTCTGTATAGGATTTTCATACTCTGACAACCATTCACTAACCGCAAGCAGAGATCTTGAAACTTGTGAGGGATTGCCTTGTATGCGCTGTGAAGCATGCCCGCTGCAGCCAGGTTCTTGCTGGTTTCTGTTCCTCTGTGTCGTTCCAGTCTGCAGGTCGTAGTTCTCGCTGCGACTCTTTACAATAAGGAAATGAAACCGTTCTTGACTCTTGAGTCTTTTTTTTATTTTGTTGGCAGGAAAATCCCCCCAACTTTCTTAGGCCTTGTTCACATAACGGTTTGGCCCTACTAAGCTCCCGACGTGTACGCGAGACGTGTGCCATTAACCCGACCAATAGCGCGTCCTCTTGACTTCCGGCTGGTATGGGGCCGTTTACAGATTGGCAGAATATTAGATTACGTCATTCCGTATAGCGGGATCCCATAATAACCGTATACCGCCTGGTATGTTTTTTAATATCCGCTCACAGGATTGGACCGTTTCTCATCCCAAAACAGAAGAGTAGGATTTCCAGAACATTGTCCATTTATTCAACACACATATTGTTGGTAGTACTCCTTTTTTGTTACATTTTCTTGTTTTGTAAAAAAAAAAATCTACTGGAGTTCTTAAATTTTCCAAAATGTGTTTCAATTCCTCTGCTTGCTGTTGTTGAAGAGAACACTTTATTCGTATTTGGAGGCTAAAAACCCATGCAGATCTAATACTTTTCACAGCTGCAGGTTGCACACGACCGTGATTTTCGGGTTGGCCGGGGGCAGAGTGTCACCCGTGAGCCGCCCGCAAATCGCCGGCCGTGCACATGGCCGGGGCCATTGTTTGCTATGAGCCCGGACCGCAAAACACGGCCGTAATAAGACATGTCCGTTCTTTCTGCGGTCCGGGTTCCGGGGCCATGCACGGACTGTGGAAACCACGGTCGTGTGCATGGCCCCATACGAATGAATGGGGCTGCAATTCTCCCGTGGATTTTCGGGGGAATTGCGGCTGCAAAAGCACGTTCGTGTGCATGGGGCCTAAGCTAAAGACTGGACCTGCACTGATACATTGTGCTGCTGATATATTTAGCTCAAAGCAGATGATCTATTCTAGACTGTATACAATTGTAACAAACCTCCGCTGTGTTAAGTATTAGGTCTCTACCAGTTTTCAGCCTCTGACTTTAAATAAGAATGTAAGCAAGCAGAGATCTTGAAAGTATATCTCAATCATTCCGGACACTTTTTTTTTTTTTTTTTTTCTTCTTCCAGGTATATGACTTTACAGACTACACAAGGTATGGGTTCATTCTCACGGGGTGAATATGGAGGCCAGCGGCACCGATGATAAAGTGAAGTCTATGATTTTATCTGCATGGCATAATGTCAAATACAGTAAGTTCAGTTTTATTATCATTGAAATCTTTTCTGCAGCATTTCCTGGGTTAATCGGTCTTATTAGAAGCTCTACAGTTTTGGCTACATCCAAAAACTTGTCCTGGTCTTGTTCACACAGCTGCATTATGTTACAATGTATTAGTTATGTTCAGCCTGGAGTCCAGGAGAAAGGCTTGTGCTGTGTTTGTCACAATGTATCAATGTAGAGCATCCTCTGTAAGCCAAACTGCAGCTGTGTGAGCAGGACTAGGTAAGGACTGGCGTTCAACCACTAAATGCAAAGCAGAAGGTTTCCATTTCTTTCTAGCAAGCAGATATTTTGCAAAGGGTCACCTTTATTTGCATAAAACTGACAACCTTTTGCGATATTTGCTGAATCTGTAGCGCCCCATTAAAGGCTATGTGAATTCTTACAACTTTCAAATCTACCGTTTTGGGTTTACAGCTCCTGTGCAGACCTATATGTCCATGGTTAGAGATTGCAAGCAATACAGACATACCGGTGCAGATTGTACAACTCTGGTTTGCATGTTCTAGTAATGTCTATCCAGCCGGGTCACACTTGGCATCAAATCCTATAGATCAATACGGTGCCGGTCATTTTCTTATACGATCATTATAATTGACATCGTTGTTTTTTTTTTCTTTTTTTAGGTTGGGTACTCCGGACCAAAACTTATTTTAAACGAAACTCCCCTGTCTTTTTGCTTGGCAAATGCTACCATTTTAAATTTGAAGGTAAGTAAGGCCCAATAATAAAGAAATTGGGACCGCAGGCTTGGGCCGATCCAGGTTGGCACGACATGGACTTGCGTGGGGCCGAATAGTAATAGTTGCCCCCATAGTGTCATGTGACCCCACGATGGGGAAGTTGTTCTCCTGGGGATAAATTTGGCATTTCTTGACTTTCTTTCTATTTTCTGAAGAGTCCGAATCTTCTCCCGATGGTTCAGATTCTGGGTCGGTGACTAACGAGGACGGATTTGGCACCGTAGAGGATTTCCGGAAGGACTTTATTTCCAGGATATGGCTCACGTACAGGGAAGAGTTTCCCCAACTGGAGGGGTCGACGTGGACCACAGATTGCGGCTGGGGCTGCACCCTGAGGACGGGGCAGATGTTGCTGGCTCAGGGTCTTCTGGTTCACTTCATAGGACGAGGTTGGTTGTTGTCCTAATTATTTTAAAGTTAATGTCCACTCTTGCTCCAATGCATCTAAAATAAAAAATCAACTTTGTAAATAGTCTTCATTAAAAACATAGTAAAGTTTTGTGTATACAGCTCCTCTGCAGGCCTATGTGTCTCCATGGTTGCAGACCAGAAACAAGCCTTGTGTATAGTCTGAGCCTGCAGTCCTCTACCTTCTCCTATTGTCCACCAGCAGTGTGGACTGTGATCATGGAGACACATAGTTCTGCATTGGGACTGTATACACAAAGCGGTAGGTGGACTTTTAATTAAGACTAGTTACAAAGTTGCTTTTTCTTTCTTTCTTGTTTTCTTTGTTTTAGATGCGTTGGAACAATAAAACAAAATGTGATTGTGAGATCGTACGTATCCTTTAATTGCAATTGAAGCTGTTGCGCTTAAAAGGGGCATCTGTAAGAACGTAAAGGTTTAGTCTGCGTTCAGTGTGCCCGCTGTACAGCCGACCCCCCTCCCCAAACCGGAGCTCAGGCGGCTGGTCACTGCTTAACCAGCAGAATTGGAGCTTTCTGAACCTACTAGGTTTATTTGCATCTTGCTCTTTAGGCCCTGTTCACACAGTTTTTTTTGCCAGCAGAAAATCCTGCCTAGAAAAATCGGCTCTGGTTTTTTGATGCATTTTTTTACCTCTTTCTTCAAAAAGCGAAGGAAAAATGTGATTGTTTTTTGCCATAAAACGCGTCAAGACGCATCTGCGTTATTTTCCTTCTATTGATTTCAATGGGGTTTTTGAGACGGAAAACGCTTCAAGATATGGCATGTCGCTTCTCTTTCCCGCAAGCGTTTTTTTCCGCTTGCGGGGAAAAAAAACACCACCTCCCATTGAAATCAATGGGAGACAATTTAAAACGCGTCACTGTGTTAAAGGGGTATTCTGACTAAGGACGCTTATGGCATATGCCCTTAATGTCTGAGTCGCGGCCCTTTCTGCAGCAAAGTTTAACAGCGCAACAGAAGTCAGTTTTATAGATGAGCCAATCTCCTAAAATAATTTTTACGACCAACTTGATCGAATTGGCAGTTTGATTCGATACAAATTAATTTGCCTCAAATCGCAAGTGCCCCAATTTTTAATTTTGACCCTCTGACTTCTGAAACTATATCCAAGTTGGCTACAGACCTAGTAGACATCAGTCACAGGGCGATCGGGGCAATTGTGATTCCACCACTAAAATTTATTTTAAAAAAACCACTCCCCTCGTCTCTCAGTGTGTCTGCCTTAGTTTTGTCCCATGTGACCGCTGCAGTCTGATTTGCTGCCGCAGTCACATGGGGCAAAGCAACTTCATTTTAGAAGTCCAACAGGGACAGACACTAGTTGTGCAATTGGGCAGATTGTTTTTTTTATTTTTTTCCTTGTTAAAGAGTTTTTTTCCAGGACCCATTTTTTTGGGGATGGATAAATATAATTTTATTGCAAACGTTGCGTTTTCTCCTCTATCTTACAGACTGGTTATGGCCGAACGCGCTGGAGCTTTACCGGCCGGAGGCAGATTTCTGGTTACCCAACAGCGCCAGAAAGCTTGCGCCCGTCGAGGCCTCGTACAATGACGCCAACACCTATGGTACAACGTCCGGCAAACCTCAGACGGCCAAAGAAAATGAGGACAAAAACCAAACTGAATTTTATCATCGGAAAATCATCTCCTGGTTCTCGGATCATTCCACGGCCGACTTTGGGATTCATCAATTGATCAGGCTCGGGAAAAGCTCTGGGAAAGTTGCTGGAGACTGGTATGGGCCCGCGGTCGTCTCTCACCTCCTGAGGTATGTTCTCTAAGGCCTAGTTCACACTGAGTCTTCTAGCACGGTTTTTGATGTGGAAACCAATCGCGGCAAAAAACGCCCGAAATTGCCTCCCGTTGATTTTAATGGGAGGCGGAGGAGTTTTTTCCCGACATGCTTTTTCTCCAGGCGTTTCAGTCTCTGACCTCCCATTAATATCAATGGAGGGCAGAGAATCTGTTTTCGCTGCGTTTTTTTGCCCGCAGCACTCAATAGTTGCTTACAAATAACGCGGCAAAGAGTACAGGCAGGTCAAAATCTGCCTGCAAAAAAACTGTGTGAACATACCCTAATTAATCGAAGATAATCCAGCGCCTATTAGTAATGTAAAGGTGGTAGTTGCCACGGACTTCTCTGTATGGCCTTACCTATAGAATATATCCATATAAAGACGATATATTGATACATAATATTGCTCATAGGTGAACACGTCCTTTAAGGCCCTGTTCACAAGGAGGATTTTGCAGGCCAAAAATTCTGCCTCAAAATTCCGTGTGGAAATTTTAAGCAGATTTTGATCTGCCTGCACGCCGTTTGACGCGTTTTTTGGCTTGCGCCACGGGAAAAAACGCCGCAAAATACGCTTTCTCTGCTTCCCATTGATGTCTATGGGAGGTCAGAGACGTAAACGCCCGAAGGTCGGGCATGTCCCTTCTTTTATCTGCGAGACTGTTTTACCACTCGCGGGAAAAAAAATCAATGGAAGGCATTTTCGGAAGTTTTTTGGCGTGTTTTCCGATGCGTTTCCGCATCAAAAAAAGTGTAAATAAAAACTCTGTGTAAACTTACTGTAAGTTGTTGGAACTTTGTAATAGATTGAAACCGGTCATCTCTTTCCAGGAAAGCAAACAAAGTTTCCATTGACCCCGAGCTGCAGGGGATTTCTATATACGTCGCTCAGGACTGTACAAGTAAGTATAGACCCTCGTAGAAATCATTTAACCAACTATATATTGTGAATAATTCCTTAATCTTTGTACAATAAAGTTCTAAAACTTTTTAAAAACTTTTTCATCCCCATTTTTAAGATCTCTGCTTATTGCTAGTGAATAGAAATACTCAAATCCGGAGGCTGTTACCATTGTATCCAATGCAGCCAGACTGATAACTTGTTACGTTTTACCTGGACTGATACATTGTATCGGGACAGGAGCGGTAGTATTTGTGCTGCTGCTGACGTCTCGCTCCACCGGATACAATTGTAACAAACTCTTAGCTGTGAGAAGTATGAAGTCTGTACAGGTTTTCAGATTCTGGGTGTAAAAATGGTCTTTATTCACTGACTGCAAACAGGGCATGGAGAAATTTGTGGGGTGGGGGTGACCCGGTATGCTCTAAAACTTAACCCCATTTGTTTTAAATACTATTTTCTACACGGTATCACATCCGGCCACAGTGGTAACAAAGCGGAATATAAGAACTCGTCCAAAATCCTAAATACACTGGTGATCTAGGAAAACGGACAATCCGTAAATGTGCTCAGAGGACCGGTCCCCTCTCCTGACATGTCCGTTTTAGTAAATAATTGTATTCCCCATGAAATAATAATTCTGGAGCATCTTTTGTTAGAATTCTACGTTGTCATCCCTCTGTTATTCCTCCTAGAAATGTATGAATAAATTGATAACTGTGTGTTTCCAGCTGGGGTGTGTCCTTACACAGACTGTCCAATCAGTGCTGGCAGAGTGAGACTGTAGGGCCACGCCCCTTCGGCAAGAGGAATGGTAACACCCAGTTGTTCATTTATTCATACATTTCTAGGAGGAATAACAGAGGTACGGAACAATGCACAGTTCTAAGAAGTATTTACTGAAATCGACGTGTCGGGAGAGGCGGCGGCTCCTCTTTGAAGGGGTTTTCCCATCTTAGACAGTCTGCGGATATGCCGTGAATGTGTTATAGGTGGGGATACCAGGTTTTGGGAGAAAGGGGGTCCCCCAACCTCTGTTCTGCCAGGCCAGGTCACCCTCTGTCGGGTGCATCAGGCAGAGGAGGAATTAAGATGGGGTGAAACTCTCTCTCCATTGAAGTCTATAGGAGTTATGGATCACCTGTTCTCCCGATACTGGGGGTCCCATAGGTAAGACCCCCTACCTATCAGACATATGAAAATTCAGCATTGTGAGTAGATGAAGCAACAGCAAAGCATTCTGGGAGATTGCATCTGATGGTTTTATATTCGCAGTTTACAGCGACGATGTTTACGACCCGCAGAATAACGCGGACGCTGATAAATCCGTTCTCATTCTGGTTCCTGTCCGACTCGGTGGTGAAAGGACCAACACTGAATATTTTGAGTTTGTCAAGGTAGGGCGCATAATGGGGTGTTAATCTGCGGACCCGCATGGGGAGAATCTCCAAGAACGGGGCAATTCTTTTTTACATCTGACCCGTAACAACAAAGTAAAACCCTCTATTCCGCATGAGGCCTTCGCTTCACTCACAATACAATATTTCAAGGGGTACGCTACATTAACTCTTACAAAAATATGGTTTATATGGAAGCAGGAGGGAACGGAAGGCCGCTTGAAATAACTGCTTGGATTTCAACGTTTGGAGATGAGCGTTACTAGAGGTGGCTGAAAGCCGCTTATCTCATTGTCCCTATGGCAGTATGATCCAAGCACGCGTGTTTATGGGGAGGTAGAAGTCGGCTAAATGAGCATTTGGTAAGGGTTGAGATAAGCGGCTGCAGAGGTGTCTGGTAGCCGCTTCTCCTTCACTATAACATCTTTAATCCTGTTCTCTTCTCATCCCTAGGGGATTCTCAGCCTTGAGTATTGTGTTGGGATCATTGGTGGTCGACCAAAACAGTCCTATTACTTTGTGGGATTTCAAGGTAGGGGCTTTAACAGCAATGATGTGTATGATTATAAAACCTATAGATTGGGTAGACCGTTCCTTTAGTCTGGCATCCAATAATCCAGAAAGTCTGATAATCCAGCGCTTTTCCGTCCTAGAACTGCAATATGATGTTTGGGGGAAGTTGAGTCTCCTGACCTATTCCTCTGGCTTATGGCACGCGGTATAGATGGCCCCATAGGCTCCCATTGTAAAAAACGTATACTGTGCGGTATACTTTTCTTGTTCCTGGCTGCCTCTGTATGGAACAACATGGACAGTGGTGAAAAAAAAACCAGTATGCCAGCGTATACGGGCCCCATGGATGCCAGAAGGACTCTCTATTGGCAGCTTTAAGGTGAACGGGACCCTATGGATGCGTTTGGCGTACGAGTCGGGAGATTTTCCGGCGCAAGTGTTGAAATTACACTGCAATGTGATTGCCTAGTATAAGGAAAAGGGATTCAATTTACCAGTATACTTTATATATCCATTCTCAACAGATTTCAAGATCTCTGCTTGCTGTCTTTTTAACGGGAACTTTTTTCTTTTTTAATGTCCTGGTCATGTGGTGATTACACAGGTGCAGGGTTTGTTACAATCCAGTTATCGGTGCTGTGTCCGGACCTGTTTTTTTCCCCAGGAAGTAAACTACAAAGATTCCTATTGAATGACAACAAGCAGGGATCTTGAAAACCATAAGGAATTGATACAGAAAGTATATTGGAAAATTGTAGAACTTTTCATTGTACGATAAATAACATTCATTTGCCGAAACTGGAATTATTATTTTTTTGTCGCAGTGATGATGCGGGATTATAACGCTGCGATCTACAGTGATCGCAAAGTGACGCGAGTCCTGGCCTTATTTTAAAAGACAAGAAAAAATAGATGGAGCCGGAAATTCCTTTGCTTTAAAAACCGCCATAGTAGCAATTTTTTTTTTTTGGACTGTCTGATAATCCAGAATATTTGATAATCCGGCATTTTTATATAATTATTTTTTTTTTTCCGGAGTAAAAAGAAATCTGCTATCTGTAAATGACCGTTCTCGGACTGAATAATTACCGCAGCGCCGAGCTCTCTATTAATTCATCAGATCCCACCAAAGTCCACTCATTTGTCACTTAGCCGCCATTGTAATTGGTTTCTGCAAACTGCATGTTTAATTCCCCGCGCTGCATAAACACGCCATATTTTACCTCCCGTCTAATGAAACTTTAAGCGCTTTCTCTGTTCTCATTTGGCAGATTTTATTTACATATTTACATTTGAGCAGTTTAGGCGCCGCGAGTTGACGTTCACATGACATGTAATACGTCCTCGTTGTCGGCCGCGCTTTCCCGGCGCATTTTTCATCGGCAAACTCCGGAATCTAATTGTGTGTTTGTGAAAGTAATTTCATCACCAAAAATTAAATGACAGACTCATCACTTTTATAAAAAAAAATAAAAAATCTGCTTAGACAAGCGTATTTGATGATGCAGAAGTTAATCTGTCCCGTTAAGGAGCCTGCGGGCGGCCGGAGTCTTTGTCTGCGATTTTTTTTTTTTTTTTTTTTTTTTTTTTTTTTTTTTTTTTTTTTTTTTTTTTCTCGTCTGTTCTTCTGCATAGAAATTGGAGTGTAATAATAAAGTGTATTGTGAATTACTTATCTGCTGTTTTGTCCTTGCAGATGACAGCTTGATTTACATGGATCCTCATTACTGCCAATCTTTTGTAGATGTCAGCAGAAAGGATTTCCCTCTCCAGGTAATGTCGCCGCGGTCCTGGCACCGCTCGCGCGCTCTCTAATTTATACACTAATTATGATTATACAGCGATTTAAATCCCGCCCCTCCCCCGCAAAAAATTAGGACATCTCAAATCATAGGGGTGATTGTACCCATCAAATTGGCAAGATCATACAAAGGGGGTTGTCTGCTCTGGACCACTCCTCATCGGGCAGGTCCCCTGGCGACTGTGGGGGAGGCTGAAGGGGTCTGTCTCCCAGTAATCTGCTATTTTCACTTCGGACAGTGCTGAATTGAAGATTTATAATGGGTGTCGGTGTAAGTGGCCCTCCAGAGCTAGAGCCACACTGTGCAGAAGTGTCGCCCCTATTACCTACATTTTTTTATTTTTTTTACCTTTTTAAGTGCAGCACCGACTTCGCTTGACTCCTGGGTGGCACTGGTTTACCCGTCAGAGGGTTCGGAGGGTATGTGATCACAGAGACACCCAGGGTACAGAGTAACCGATCCAGGGCACTTGCCGAGGGCCTTGCAACTAAAGGTGGTCATACACATTGGACTAATGTCGGCCGAACCTGCTGATATTCGCAGGATCGGTAGACCATCTATGTATGGAGGCCTCCCGACTCTCACCTGATGTCGGGGGAGACGGGGTGATTTCAACATGCTCGATCTTTGTGTTCTCCGGTTCACTAGAGGTGTCTGGTAGTGGCTTATTGAGAATACACCCAAATGTGCATGGGGGAGAGGGATCGGGAGGAATAGGTGTTGGCCGACACCTACCTAATGTGTATGGCCAGCCTTAGGGGAGATTCACACGAGCGTTGCGTTTTTGCGCGCGCAAACAACGCGGCGTTTTGCGAGCGCAAAAACCATTTGACAGCTGCGTGTGTCATGCGTGTCTGATGCGCGGCTGCGTGATTTTCGCGCAGCCGGCATCATAGAGATGAGGCTTGTCGACGCCCGTCACTGTCCAAGGTGCTGAAAGAGCTAACTCTTTCAGCACCCTCGACAGTGAATGCCGAACACAACAGCGAAAAACCTGTAAAAAAAAAAGATAAAGTTCCTACTTACCGAGAACTTCCCGGCCGTTGCCTTGGTGACGCGACCTTGGTGACGCGCCTCTCTTGACATCGGGCCCCACCTCCCTGGATGACGCGGCAGTCCAAGTGACCGCTGCAGCCTGTGATTGGCTGCAGCCTGTGCTTGGCCTGTGATTGGCTGGAGCTGTCACTTGAACTGAAGTGTCATCCCGGGAGGTCGGACTGCAGGAAGGAGACAGGAGTAATCGGTAAGTTAGAACTTCGGTTTTTTTTACAGGTTCATGTATTTTGGGATCGCAAGTCACTGTCCATGGTGCTGAAACAGTTTAACTCTTTCAGCACCATGCACAGTGAATCTCTCCCGACGTCGCGTACCGATAATTTTTTTGCCGGGATCGGCCAAAACGAGTTTGGCCGAACCCGGTGAAGTTCGGTACGCTTGTCCGGCTTCGCTCATCGCAAAGACACTCCGTTTGGATGTTCGGAAACAGAAAAGCACGTGGTGCTTTTCGGTTTTCATTCATCCTTTTCACAGCTGTTGCGCGAATCACGCTCGTCCCACGGAAGTGCTTCCGTGTGGTGCGCGTGATTTTCACGCACCCATTGACTTCAATGGGTGCGTGATGCGCGAAATACGCAGAGTTATTGAACCTGTCGCGCTTTTTGCGCAGCTGACAAACGCTGCGCAAAAAGCACGGACTGTCTGTACTGCCCCATAGACTTGTATTGGTCCATGCGTGCCGCGTGAAAACCACGCGGCCCGCACGGACCGAATACACGCTCGTGTGAATCCCCCCTAAATCACAGTAAAATATTCCATTCACAAATACTGACCTAAATCCTCATCATCAATAAGTGCACAAGTATCCGGTTGCCACATACTGATACATTTTACCTGCACTGATACATTGTAGCAAAAGAGATTTGTGCTGCTGATGTGTTTAAACTAAAACACCGTAACAAATTCTGAACTTTGAGAATTATTATTCGGTCTGTATGGGTTTTCAGGCTCCGTTTACCATTTTCAAGATCTCTGCTTTCTGTCTGTGAATGCAAACATTCTTGTTTACACTGTTTTACTGAACTTTTTTTATTATCCAATCATTTCACTTTTAACAATAAAACTCGAAACTATAACAAAATGGATAATTAAGTTAGTGACCGCCCATTCGTATTTTTACAGCGGCCACTAACGGGCTTTTTTCCGATGCAATAGCTGCACCTGAATAAATAAGCAGAGCAGGGAGCCGTTAAATCTCCCCATTCTCGGCTACCAGAGATAGCGGAGAGCTGAGAGCAGCCTTGTCCTAACGGGCGAGATCGATATCCGTATTGATCCCGCTCCTTTTAATCCCTTACATGCGGCGCTCCATAGCGAGCACCGCATCTAAGTGGTTTTGGAGAGAGGGAGCTTCCTCTCACCCCACCGGCACCCTGCGTGAGATCGCAATGTGTCGGTGGGGTGGTTTCTATGGCAGCCGGGGGGGGGGCCTAATAAAGGCCCCGGGATCTGACACTAGTTATGCCTTTTAGGCCATGCCAGAGGACAGGCAGTAATACATCGCAATATAAAAGTACTGCAGTGTATTAAAAAGCGATCACATAGACAAGTAAAAAAGTTTAATAAAGTTAATTTAAAAAAATGAAAAACCCACTTTTGCCCCTTACAAGATGCTTTATTATTGAAAAAAACAATAAAGTTCTTACATTATTTAACCCGCATGGTGAACGCCGTAAAAAAAACAATGCAAAAATTGCGGTTTTCTGTGAAACCTGCCTTAAAAAAAAAAAAATGCGATAGTGATCAAAAAGTCGCATCTACTCCAAAACTGTACCAATAAAAACTACAAGTCATGAGCAAAAGCCCTCATACGGCTGCGTCGAGAAATTGTTTTTTTTTTTTTTCTAAAAATGTCCCCCAAAATGGTGCTATTAAAAAATGCAACTGGTCCCGCAACAAACAAGACCTTATACAGCTATGTCGACGCAAAAATAAAAAAGTTATAGCTCTTGGAATGAGACGATGGAAAAAACGTAAAAAAAATAGGTTGGGCATTAAGGGGTTAAATGCTCACAACCAGGGATTAGGGAAACCCCCCCCCCCCCTGCTTGGGTCCCGGTTTGTTATTACCTCGGATATGGAAAAAGTGGTGGCGACAGATCAGGCCGCCATATTCCGGACTCTGATTGGTCGGTTAGCTGCGCTGATTTCTGTAGAGCAAAAAAAGTTAACCCCTCCCCTCCTCCCCAGTAATCCTAAAACCTTCCTGGGCCGTAGGTGGTCGCCTATGTTGCTTTACAGTCCTGATGATGCCTCCTGTGTTGGCGCAGTGTGCCGGCGAATATCCTTATTTATTTATTTTTTTTCTCTTGCTAAACCTTGGCACGCTGAATTTAGAAGAACGGCGTCGGGATATCCTGACAATGACAGATCGACCCCAGAGGAGTCGCGTACATTTCACTACGGCTCAGACTCGGCACAGAGAGATTTGCAAATCTAATTAGGTAGAATCACGTGCACGTTACCACGTTTAAACATTGCGTTCCCGTCATTGTGGAGGGTGAGGAATTTCTGGTCAAGGTTTAAAAAAAAAAAATACGAGGGAGGGTGCGCGCGCGGAGCAGGTGAGAACGTGAGGTTAACTTCACAGCTGCTGAAATACCATGGACTCCATTTCTAGGATTTACTGGGCATCTTGTTTGTGTTCTTCCGAATAGTAAATTCTTCATAAATGGGAACGTACAGAACGCGGTCACTGGCGCCGTCAGTCATGTTAATTTTATATTCTTGGCGTACACGAACTTTGCCACATGTAAAAGTACGCAGCGAATCCAACCCTGAACCTGCAGCCAATTCCACTCGAAAAACCGCACCGAATTGTTGTGCAGTTTTTTTTTTTTTTTCTTTAAGCGCCCCAAAAAATACAAGCCCATAATTACCTCCATCCGTGGTCATCGCAACGCGTCCCTCTGTTCTCAGTCAGCCTGCTGGGATTGGCTGTAGCAGTCACATGGGATAAAATGTCATCCCTGGAGGCCGATTTAATGCTGCGGATTTAAATTCCGTACCACAGGTCAATTTATGAATTTTTCCGCGGTGTTGAGATTTGTTAATTTCACTTTGCTGCTGCTGTAAATGCTGCGGAATTTCCACACCGAATTTTGTTGTGACTATTCTGCAAAGTTTACGCAACGTGGGAACCCAGCCATTGGGTTTGGAGTCTAAGGCCTAGTTCACACAGTTTTTTTGTGCTGGTTTTGATGCAGAAACCGCGCCAAAAAATTTCCAAAATCGCCACCCATTGATTTCAATGGAAGGCGTGGGTGTTTTTCCCCACGAGCGGGAAAAAAAGTGACATGATCTTTCTTGAGGTGTTTTCCGTCACAAAAAAAAACGTTTTTTGGCAAGAAATGCTTGCGTTTTTTTATCCTTTCCCTGTTGAAGAGGTTAAAAAAACCGCGTCCAAAAACATGTCTGGTACAAAACCACTTAAAAAAATCCGGAGCAAAAAATCCAGGCAAAATTTTCTGCCTGCCAAAAATTCTGTGTGAACTGACCCTAAGAGAACTCGCCGTTCTCTTCCCTTAACCCCTTGCTAGGCAGTATGGACTTTCCGAGTTGGATTCCCATGTCGCGTTCACCAATGGGCAGTGAGGAGTCGTCAATGGATTAGTAGTCCGGAAGTAGCGAGCCGGAGGTTGAGACAGAACCGTAGTCAGGAGTCCGGCCAGAAGTAGAACCACAGGAACCAAGCGACAAACCCAAATGGCGAGACTGGAGCGTAAACCAGGAACAGTCCATAGCAATAGGAACAAAAGCCAAACCGAGGATGCATCTTGATCTGCAGGCGAGGCATGAGCCGCGACCACTCCCCATGACCCGTCACTGGAGTCCTGCATAGTGAGTAACCGATTATAAAATTCTGGCTTCCTGCAGCCGCCACTAGGAGACGCTCATACGATTGACACAATGTATGTTGTAAGCGCCCCCTAGTGGTAGCTTCATGTAGCCAGAAAGTGATTTCTTTCTATACAGGAGCTTTGGAGCTCCTGTATCAGGGAAAAATGAACTTCAATCTCTATAAAGAAATTCATCGGCACAGAATTTGGGAAATCTTTAGATAAAATTTTTTCAAGACGTTCAATCGTCCTGCATTACATGGAGACCTGGTGGTGGTGGAGGGGGGCACGGTTAGGTGCGACCTTGGCACTACTCTGAGCAACCCCCCCTCTTATGTCATAAAAGCGGTTTTCTCCTACAGCATATACATTTATGTTGCGGTTGCTGCTACGGGAATTAATGATTGTAATGCACAGGACTCTTCTAAGCAACACGGCCCCTTCTAGTGATCACTTAAGGGTCCCACCTCCGATCGCCGCCTTCTGCAATATTCCTATGACCGAGCTGTCAGGCGTTTCTGATTACGGGAGGTTCACTGTAAAGAGGATCTGTCACACTAGTATAGAGGAAATGATAACCTCTCAGCTACTGGGTTTGTTACAATGTGTCAGCGTAGGGATTGCTGATTGTGTAGTCTTGGATTGTTTTTGACTTTTCCTCATAATTACATCTTCTTCCTCCGTGCAGTCATTCCACTGTCCTTCCCCAAAGAAAATGCCCTTTAAGAAAATGGACCCAAGCTGCACGATCGGATTTTATTGCAGGAACGCACGCGACTTTAAGAAGGTGGTAGATGAACTCACAAAGGTGCGTGTCTGTCATGTGATGTATTGTGATGGTGACCGTGGGTGCCACCCATCACCTGCATGGACCCAATGGACGCCATTGTAAGTCAATAGGGTCTGTTGGGTGCCGCTGATATCCATCATACAGCTGATCCGGCATTATAAATAAAAACCACAGCACAGATGTGAACAGAGACTTATAACACACCTTTTTATATAGACTTCTCTTTTATATCCTGCACCCCCCAAACCGCTTAGCTGCGCTCCTATGATGCAGTAATTTTACCTTACATCAGATGACCTCTACTGTACCTGGACAACTCTTCCCAGAATGCAAATCACCAGAGCAAGCTATGTGCAGACACTGAACAAGCAGGGAATGCTGGGAGATTTCCGCTCTAAATACTGCAGCATTGTGACCGCAACTCTAGAGTATAATACAAGATATAACTCAGGATAAGTACAGGATAAGTAATGTAATGTATGTACACAGCGACTCCACCAGCAGAATAGTGAGTGCAGCTCTGGAGTATAATACAGGATGTAACTCAGGAGCAGTACAGGATAAGTAATGTATGTACACGGTGACTCCACCAGCAGAATAGTGAGTGCAGCTCTGGAGTATAATACAGGATGTAACTCAGGATCAGTACAGGATAAGTAATGTAATGTATGTACACAGTGACACCACCAGCAGAATAGTGAGTGCAGCTCTGGAGTATAATACAGGATGTAACTCTGGATCAGTACAGGATAAGTAATGTAATGTACACAGTGACTCCACCAGCAGAACAGTGAGTGCAGCTTTGGAGTATAATACAGGATGTAACTCAGAATCAGTACAGGATAAGTAATGTAATGTATGTACACAGTGACTCCAGCAGCAGAATAGTGAGTGCAGCTCTGGAGTATAATACAGTATGTAACTCAGAATCAGTACAGGATAAGTAATGTAATGTATGTACACGGTGACTCCACCAGCAGAATAGTGAGTACAGCTCTGGAGTATAATACAGGATGTAACTCCGGATCAGTACAGGATAAGTAATGTATGTACAGATTCAAATTTATCTACATAAAACTTAACCTATAAACTAAAATTGTGCTCGGAGGTGAACATACCCTTTTAGGTCCCTGATCTGACGTAAGGGGTTGGCAACATAAGGTGTAAGAAGTCAGACTTGTATGTGGAGGAAGGTCTGTGCGTCATGACAGTTTCTCTGCAAAGAACATTTCTTGAATTGGCAGTAACTATAGGTCCTTGTGTTGTCCTCTTCTGTCAAAATGTTAAACCTCTAGTCAGTCACTTCTGTTTCTGGGAAATCTGGGTGACCACCAATATGGTGACCATTTCAGCTCTTGTAGAGATGCAGAGGTACACAGCTTTCCAAGATTCCTGCATGACCGAGCTGCTGAGGTATTCAGTTGCTGGAGCAGGGGATCGATCGATCAGAGTACTAGAATCCTGCGTAGTAGAACTGTCTAGTTGGGTGACTACCCCTATGGTAATGACTTTCTCCAAACAGATATGTATTTTTATTTAATTCCATCTGTATTTATTGTCCCTTGTGCTTTTGAAAAAAAACTGTTCTGTAGATCGGTATGTCCTAAAAATGTAGGATTTGTCTCAATATTGCAGCAAAATCCTGTTTCCTACCAGAAGGTGGTGCTATTGAGACATCAATGTCATCACTCGATTCTATGGATCCTTGTAGTCGAAGAGCTGAAAAAGTTTTGTTCGCTTCTTACAATACATTGATCAGCAGATGCCTAAAATTTTTCATACTTTTTGCACTTAACATTCCTACAGAATATATTTAGCTGCCACAATATCATCCATGGTTTTTTTTTGTTTTTTTTTATGGAATGTTCTGCAAAAAAATATGTATGACCATCAAAATCTATCATTAGGCAGATATTTTATTTAATGTTATTGAGCCGCCTCGCTGGAGGTTCTCTACCCTTACAAATGAGTTTTGCAAACTTTTCTTTACCTGTCTGATGATCCAGATTTTTTTTTAGATTCCAGCACCTGTCGGGCTGTACAAACGGCTCCTATAATCCGGCATCAATGGGACCGATGTCTGAGGGGTTGACAGCAGAAGCCTCCTTGCTCTGTTATTAGGACTTTATATCACTCTCTCATTGCTGTCTGCAGGAACTTCTCCCGTGCTGCACCTATTCTGTGGCACCCACTGCCCTGCACCGTTACTCCTAACATTCCCAGTTTTTCAGTGTGGCCTTGAAATCTTATTCCTTCAAGGAGGCCTATCTCATATAACCATAGTCCATGGCCCGTACAAACCCGACCTGGTCACGGATATCTGCGCTTCGCTCGTGACTACATCTGCAATTTTTATCTGTAGGCTCCGATACCGGCTGGGTAACTGTTCTATGCAGGGTTATTTATATTACTGTAAATTGTAGAACTGATGGGCTGTGTAAGCCAAATACTAGGTCACCCTAACCCCTCTTTTATTTTAACATGCATTGTTGTTTTTTTTTTCACAACCCCCCCCCCCTCCCAAAAAAATAGTTTTTTGGGTGGGATGGGACTGATCTATCCCCGGTCTCCTCTTCTATGTACTTGATTGAACTGAAAATCCATGTTCATGGAGGATTGAATGGGCTTTGTAGCAGGATTTTCATCTTTAGGGATAATTGTGCTGACGCGTTTCACATATATAGAGTCCAAAACGCGTTAGCCTGTTTTTTTTGGGGGGGGGGGTTATGAACTATGATCGCCAGTCTTCAGGTTGAACTGAGAACTTTATCAGTACATATACAATCAACACTACGATTGTAAAGTGGTGATAGTGACATCCTTCCCCCAAATCTCGGCTTAACATGACCTGTTATTCTATATTCCAGGTACTGAAATCCTCCAGCAAGCAGAGTTATCCTTTATTTACCTTTGTAAACGGACATGCTCAAGACTTTGATTTTGTCTGCTCTCCGGTCTATGAGAAGACTGACCTTTTCACGGAGGAGGAAAAGAACAGATTAAAAAGCTTTAACATGGAGGAGTTCGTCTTACTGTGATTATTTTTTTTCGTGTTCTCCACGTCACGTCCATCCATACAGAAACACTAGAAAGTTGCCATGTTGTTTTTAAATATCATGGTGTTTTTTTTAATCTAATTTCTTTTTTAATGTTTTATTGGTTTTTATCTTTTCGAGGGGCCTTTTTTAATTTAGTTTTTTTTTAATAATTACACTAATGACTTTATGGGTCTTGGTCTCCGTTTGCCAGTCTTGATGCAGATTTGCAGCTTCACTGTCATTTGTACGATATCCTGCTGATCTCTACTTGCTCCGTACCTTTAGTTTGTACATATATTGACCCTAAAGGCCCCTCCGAATAAAATGGATGTAGTTTATATAAATGCGGTTTTTGACTGTTTTTGGTTATTTGACAAGAACTGCAAAAAAGGTTGAAGTTGCTGCTGGTCCTGAGAACCTACTGACAGGTGGGATATCTCATATGGCCCCAATTAGACGAGATCTGGCCTTCTAAAGATAATATATATAATAATCCCGTCCCATCCCATTACATTGAGGGTTATTGGCCTAAAGGCTTCTGTCTGGTGGTTATGAAACACGGCAAAGTGAACCCCACTGTCGGTCTCATTCACACACAGCTGTTTTTGGATACATTTTCACTTGCTAACAATTAGCAGAAGTAGTTGTCTTCCCTTTATACTATTCCTCACCTTATGATCCAAGCAAAAAGCATAATAAACGGCACCGTGTGTACGCAGCCTTAGGACTTGTGCAGATCTAGGATTGATAAGTTTTGCAGATGAAGTCTCTCAAACTCCTAATTGTTGAATGCTGAAAATCTACGTTCCCGACGGACAGACATTTCCTGTTTTATTGTGTTTTTGTTATAAAATACTTATTACTGTAACTTCTGTGTCGGGTGTGAATTGTTTAATTTGTTTTATTCTCTGTTCGCATCTGCGTTCTGGTTTAAGTTGATTACAAACCAGTAGCCAGAGTAATGCTGGAGATTCTGGCCAGAGATTTCGCTCCTAGAGGTAGCCCCTGACATCACTGTCCATATATGGACAGTGGTGACGGTATCTCTAGCAGAGGAATTCCAGGTCAGAGCGTTGCTAATGCTCTGGCCGGGGATTCCGGTCGAGGAGGGAGCCCCAATGGAGCTACCTTCACAGAGGGGTGTGTAGCGCTGTTAACAGGGTGGCGCGTGTGGGGCGCTATCTACAGCAGAATAATCCCAGACTAGTGTGTCGGCAGGGCTCTGGCTGGGGATTCCACTCCTATAGGGGGATGTGGTACTATCTATAGGGGGTGTGTGTGGCAACATCTATAAAGGGGCTGCCCAATCTTGACATTCTTGTGTCTGCCAACTAACAGCCAGACTGAATTTAGCGACACTTAAACAGGAAAACTCGATTTGTTAAAATAAGCACGTGGAGTAAACGCGCAAATTTCCGGTAAGTTTAAAGGGAATGTGTCGCTAGAATTTTTTATTTTTTTTATTTTTTAGTTAAACAATCCTTATTTGAGTGATGACACATTGTTTTAATTTTTTCACAAGTCCGGAAATATTATAAATTAGATTCTAATTTAGAACATTTCCATGTGCTGGTCACTAGAGGGAGCAGTTCCCAAAATTGCAGCATGATCAATGTGGTAAAGCAACCTCATTGCTTTATGCTGCAAATTTGGGGTAGACACACTCTCTCTAGTGTCCTCACACAATCCCCCCTCCCTTATTCTGGCTAGTGCCAGTAGAAGGAGGGGGTTGAATCTTCAAACATCCTACACTGTGCCGCCATTTTCTGAGTGACTGCACAGTGTAGGAGGATTAGATACAGTGCTCAGACAGTATAACCCGAACATAATACACACATCACATACACAAACATAACTTACCTGCTCCTGCCGCCTCCTCCTATTCCTTGCGCCTTTGCTTCCTTGAACATATGGCCGGAAGTTGTCACCTGACTGTCCGGCAGCAGCTTCCGGTCCACATGAAAATGGCGCCGGATTTCGCTCTGCTAACTAGCTTCGTTTTGGTTTTTGTGGGAGCGTCGCATGTGCCGTTCCCACACAGACGGCATACGCTGCAGTGAATGGAATGGCTCCCGTTCGCATTCTCTATAGGAATGTATGTGCCGTATTCCATCTCTGTATGTGTCGTTAATCAACACATACAGAGATGAAAAAAAAATGGCAGCCCACATAGAGAAGTAAAAAGTCGAACATGAGAAAACCAATAAATACATTTTTCTTTTTTTATCATACTAAAAGCAATATGATAAAAAAAAATAATTCATGACCCCTTCCCTTTAAACCTAGCGGTCTTATAGTAATGTATTATTGTTATAGTAGTTCAAATAACTAATTGGTTAACAATAATTTGTATTGTATCAAATTTAAAAGTAATGCGGCCCGACAACTTACCATTTTTTTCTATTTTCTGCCCCTTTACCCACCCAAGTTTGAAACCCCTGGACCAGACTATGCTTTTTAGTTGATCTGCCACAGCTGATTTTCAATTAGTAGATCTATAGGGGACCGTATTATAGTAGTTCTATTCTTGTATATAGGGGACAGTATTATAGTAGTTATATTCGTGTGTATATAGGGGGCAGTATTATAGTAGTTACATTCTTGTATATAGGAGCAGTATTATAGTAGTTATATTCCTGTATATAGGGGGCAGTAGTATAGTAGTTATATTCTTGTATATAGGAGCAGTATTATAGTAGGTATATTCTTGTATATATGAGCAGTATTATAGTAGTTATATTCTTGTACATAGGGGGCAGTATTATAGTAGTTATATTCTTGTATATAGGGGGCAGTATTATAGTAGTTATATTCTTGTATATAGGGGAAGTATTATATTAGGTATATTCTTGTACACAGGGGCAGTATTATAGTAGTTATATTCTTGTACATAGGGGGCAGTATTATAGTAGTTATATTCTTGTACATAGGAGCAGTATTATAGTAGTTATATTCTTGTATATAGGGGGCAGTATTATAGTAGTTATATTCTTGTACATAGGAGCAGTATTATAGTCGTTATATTCTTGTATATAGGGGCAGTATTATAGTAGTTATATTCTTGTATATAGGGGCAGTATTATAGTCGTTATATTCTTGTATATAGGGGGCAGTATTATAGTAGTTATATTCTTGTATATAGGGGGCAGTATTATAGTAGTTATATTCTTGTATAGAGGGGCAGTATTATAGTAGTTATATTCTTGTAAATAGGGGCAGTATTATAGTAGTTATATTCATGTATATAGGAGGCAGTATTATAGTAGTTATATTCTTGTGTATAGGAGGCAGTATTATAGTAGTTATATGCTTGTATATAGGGGCAGTATTATAGTAGTTATATTCTTGTATATAGGGGCAGTATTATAGTAGTTAAATTCTTGTATATAGGGGCAGTATTATAGTAGATATATTCTTGTATATAGGGGGCAGTATTATAGTAGTTATATTCTTGTATATAGGGAGCAGTATTATAGTAGTTATATTCTTGTATATAGGAGCAGTATTATAGTAGTTATATTCTTGTATATAGGGGCAGTATTATAGTAGTTATATTCTTGTGTATAGGGGCAGTATTATAGTAGTTATATTCTTGTATATAGGGGCAGTATTATAGTAGTTATATTCTTGTATATAGTGGCAGTATTATAGTAGTTATATTCTTGTATATAGGGGGCAGTATTATAGTAGTTATATTCTTGTGTATAGGGGCAGTATTATAGTAGTTATATTCTTGTGTATAGGGGCAGTATTATAGTAGTTATATTCTTGTATATAGTGGCAGTATTATAGTAGTTATATTCTTGTATATAGGGGGCAGTATTATAGTAGTTCTATTGTGTATAGGGGCAGTATTATAGTAGTTATATTCTTGTGTATAGGGGCAGTATTATAGTAGTTATATTCTTGTATATAGGGGCAGTGTTATAGTAGTTATATTCTTGTATATAGGAGCAGTATTATAGTAGGTATATTCTTGTATATAGGAGCAGTATTATAGTAGGTATATTCTTGTATATATGAGCAGTATTATAGTAGTTATATTCTTGTACATAGGGGGCAGTATTATAGTAGTTATATTCTTGTATATAGGGGAAGTATTATATTGGGTATATTCTTGTACACAGGGGCAGTATTATAGTAGTTATATTCTTGTACATAGGAGCAGTATTATAGTTGTTATATTCTTGTACATAGGGGGCAGTATTATAGTAGTTATATTCTTGTACATAGGAGCAGTATTATAGTCGTTATATTCTTGTATATAGGGGCAGTATTATAGTAGTTATATTCTTGTATATAGGGGCAGTATTATAGTAGTTATATTCTTGTATATAGGGGCAGTATTATAGTAGTTATATTCTTGTACATAGGAGCAGTATTATAGTAGTTATATTCTTGTACATAGGAGCAGTATTATAGTAGTTATATTCTTGTACATAGGAGGCAGTATTATAGTAGTTATATTCTTACACATAAGGGTAGTATTATAGTAGTTATATTCTTGTATATAGGGAACAGTATTATAGTAGATATATTCTTGTATATAGGGGCAGTATTATAGTAGTTATATTCTTGTATATAGGGGCAGTATTATAGCAGTTATATTCTTGTATATAGGAGCAGTATTATAGTAGTTATATTCTTGTATATAGGGGGCAGTATTATAGTAGTTATATTCTTGTACATAGGGGGCAGTATTATAGTAGTTATATTCTTGTACATAGGAGCAGTATTATAGTCGTTATATTCTTGTATATAGGGGCAGTATTATAGTAGTTATATTCTTGTACATAGGAGGCAGTATTATAGTAGTTATATTCTTACACATAAGGGTAGTATTATAGTAGTTATATTCTTGTATATAGGGAACAGTATTATAGTAGATATATTCTTGTATATAGGGGCAGTATTATAGCAGTTATATTCTTGTATATAGGAGCAGTATTATAGTAGTTATATTCTTGTACATAGGGGGCAGTATTATAGTAGTTATATTCTTGTATATAGGGGAAGTATTATATTGGGTATATTCTTGTACACAGGGGCAGTATTATAGTAGTTATATTCTTGTACATAGGAGCAGTATTATAGTTGTTATATTCTTGTACATAGGGGGCAGTATTATAGTAGTTATATTCTTGTTCATAGGAGCAGTATTATAGTCGTTATATTCTTGTACATAGGAGCAGTATTATAGTAGTTATATTCTTGTACATAGGAGCAGTATTATAGTAGTTATATTCTTGTACATAGGAGGCAGTATTATAGTAGTTATATTCTTACACATAAGGGTAGTATTATAGTAGTTATATTCTTGTATATAGGGAACAGTATTATAGTAGATATATTCTTGTATATAGGGGCAGTATTATAGTAGTTATATTCTTGTATATAGGGGCAGTATTATAGCAGTTATATTCTTGTATATAGGAGCAGTATTATAGTAGTTATATTCTTGTATATAGGGGGCAGTATTATAGTAGTTATATTCTTGTACATAGGGGGCAGTATTATAGTAGTTATATTCTTGTACATAGGAGCAGTATTATAGTCGTTATATTCTTGTATATAGGGGCAGTATTATAGTAGTTATATTCTTGTACATAGGAGGCAGTATTATAGTAGTTATATTCTTACACATAAGGGTAGTATTATAGTAGTTATATTCTTGTATATAGGGAACAGTATTATAGTAGATATATTCTTGTATATAGGGGCAGTATTATAGCAGTTATATTCTTGTATATAGGAGCAGTATTATAGTAGTTATATTCTTGTACATAGGGGGCAGTATTATAGTAGTTATATTCTTGTATATAGGGGAAGTATTATATTGGGTATATTCTTGTACACAGGGGCAGTATTATAGTAGTTATATTCTTGTACATAGGAGCAGTATTATAGTTGTTATATTCTTGTACATAGGGGGCAGTATTATAGTAGTTATATTCTTGTACATAGGAGCAGTATTATAGTCGTTATATTCTTGTATATAGGGGCAGTATTATAGTAGTTATATTCTTGTATATAGGGGCAGTATTATAGTAGTTATATTCTTGTATATAGGGGCAGTATTATAGTAGTTATATTCTTGTATATAGGAGCAGTATTATAGTAGTTATATTCTTGTACATAGGAGCAGTATTATAGTAGTTATATTCTTGTACATAGGAGGCAGTATTATAGTAGTTATATTCTTACACATAAGGGTAGTATTATAGTAGTTATATTCTTGTATATAGGGAACAGTATTATAGTAGATATATTCTTGTATATAGGGGCAGTATTATAGTAGTTATATTCTTGTATATAGGGGCAGTATTATAGCAGTTATATTCTTGTATATAGGAGCAGTATTATAGTAGTTATATTCTTGTATATAGGGGGCAGTATTATAGTAGTTATATTCTTGTACATAGGGGGCAGTATTATAGTAGTTATATTCTTGTACATAGGAGCAGTATTATAGTCGTTATATTCTTGTATATAGGGGCAGTATTATAGTAGTTATATTCTTGTACATAGGAGGCAGTATTATAGTAGTTATATTCTTACACATAAGGGTAGTATTATAGTAGTTATATTCTTGTATATAGGGAACAGTATTATAGTAGATATATTCTTGTATATAGGGGCAGTATTATAGTAGTTATATTCTTGTACATAGGAGGCAGTATTATAGTAGTTATATTCTTACACATAAGGGTAGTATTATAGTAGTTATATTCTTGTATATAGGGAACAGTATTATAGTAGATATATTCTTGTATATAGGGGCAGTATTATAGTAGTTATATTCTTGTATATAGGAGCAGTATTATAGTAGTTATATTCTTGTACATAGGAGCAGTATTATAGTAGTTATATTCTTGTACATAGGAGGCAGCATTATAGTAGTTATATTCTTACACATAAGGGTAGTATTATAGTAGTTATATTCTTGTATATAGGGAACAGTATTATAGTAGATATATTCTTGTATATAGGGGCAGTATTATAGTAGTTATATTCTTGTATATAGGGGCAGTATTATAGCAGTTATATTCTTGTATATAGGAGCAGTATTATAGTAGTTATATTCTTGTATATAGGGGGCAGTATTATAGTAGTTATATTCTTGTACATAGGGGGCAGTATTATAGTAGTTATATTCTTGTACATAGGAGCAGTATTATAGTAGTTATATTCTTGTATATAGGAGCAGTATTATAGTAGTTATATTCTTGTATATAGGGAGCAGTATTATAGTAGTTATATTCTTGTATATAGGGAGGCAGTATTATAGTCGTTATATTCTTGTATATAGGGGCAGTATTATAGTAGTTATATTCTTGTATATAGGGGCAGTATTATAGTAGTTTTAGTCTTGTATATAGGGGGCAGTATTATAGTAGTTATATTCTTGTATATAGGGGCAGTATTATAGTAGTTATATTCTTGTATATAGGGGCAGTATTATAATCGTTATATTCTTGTATATAGTGGCAGTATTATAGTAGTTATATTCTTGTATATAGGGGCAGTATTATAGTAGTTATATTCTTGTATATAGGGGCAGTATTATAGTAGTTATATTCTTGTATATAGGGAGTAGTATTATAGTAGTTATATTCTTGTATATAGGGGCAGTATTATAGTAGTTATATTCTTGTATATAGGGGCAGTATTATAGTAGTTTTAGTCTTGTATATAGGGGGCAGTATTATAGTAGTTATATTCTTGTACATAGGAGCAGTATTATAGTCGTTATATTCTTGTATATAGGGGCAGTATTATAGTAGTTATATTCTTGTACATAGGAGGCAGTATTATAGTAGTTATATTCTTACACATAAGGGTAGTATTATAGTAGTTATATTCTTGTATATAGGGAACAGTATTATAGTAGATATATTCTTGTATATAGGGGCAGTATTATAGCAGTTATATTCTTGTATATAGGAGCAGTATTATAGTAGTTATATTCTTGTACATAGGGGGCAGTATTATAGTAGTTATATTCTTGTATATAGGGGAAGTATTATATTGGGTATATTCTTGTACACAGGGGCAGTATTATAGTAGTTATATTCTTGTACATAGGAGCAGTATTATAGTTGTTATATTCTTGTACATAGGGGGCAGTATTATAGTAGTTATATTCTTGTACATAGGAGCAGTATTATAGTCGTTATATTCTTGTATATAGGGGCAGTATTATAGTAGTTATATTCTTGTATATAGGGGCAGTATTATAGTAGTTATATTCTTGTATATAGGGGCAGTATTATAGTAGTTATATTCTTGTATATAGGAGCAGTATTATAGTAGTTATATTCTTGTACATAGGAGCAGTATTATAGTAGTTATATTCTTGTACATAGGAGGCAGTATTATAGTAGTTATATTCTTACACATAAGGGTAGTATTATAGTAGTTATATTCTTGTATATAGGGAACAGTATTATAGTAGATATATTCTTGTATATAGGGGCAGTATTATAGTAGTTATATTCTTGTATATAGGGGCAGTATTATAGCAGTTATATTCTTGTATATAGGAGCAGTATTATAGTAGTTATATTCTTGTATATAGGGGGCAGTATTATAGTAGTTATATTCTTGTACATAGGGGGCAGTATTATAGTAGTTATATTCTTGTACATAGGAGCAGTATTATAGTAGTTATATTCTTGTATATAGGAGCAGTATAATAGTAGTTATATTCTTGTATATAGGGAGCAGTATTATAGTAGTTATATTCTTGTATATAGGGAGGCAGTATTATAGTCGTTATATTCTTGTATATAGGGGCAGTATTATAGTAGTTATATTCTTGTATATAGGGGCAGTATTATAGTAGTTTTAGTCTTGTATATAGGGGGCAGTATTATAGTAGTTATATTCTTGTATATAGGGGCAGTATTATAGTAGTTATATTCTTGTATATAGGGGCAGTATTATAATCGTTATATTCTTGTATATAGTGGCAGTATTATAGTAGTTATATTCTTGTATATAGGGGCAGTATTATAGTAGTTATATTCTTGTATATAGGGGCAGTATTATAGTAGTTATATTCTTGTATATAGGGAGTAGTATTATAGTAGTTATATTCTTGTATATAGGGGCAGTATTATAGTAGTTATATTCTTGTATATAGGGGCAGTATTATATTAGTTATATTCTTGTATATAGGGGCAGTATTATAGTAGTTATATTATTGTATATAGGGGCAGTATTATAGTAGTTATATTCTTGTGTATAGGGGGCAGTATTATAGTAGTTATATTCTTGTATATAGGAGCAGTATTATAGTAGTTATATTCTTGTATATAGGAGGCAGTATTATAGTAGTTATATTCTTGTATATAGGGGCAGTATTATAGTAGTTATATTCTTGTATATAGGGGCAGTATTATAGTAGTTATATTCTTGTATATAGGGGGCAGTATTATAGTAGTTATATTCTTGTACATAGGGGGCAGTATTTATATATTTTTTTTAAATGAAAAAAATGGCAGAATAGGCCTGCAAACTGACAACCAGCCAGTAAGGTGTGTGACTATATTAAACATGAAGCCAAAACAATTCACATCTAGCACCAAATCAGTTTGCTAATTACCATAGAACTGCCATATCAGTTCTAGATAATTAACTGCCGGATTACAGGAGCGAGTAGACAGTTCTGTCTGCCCCGATGTGAAGTTCTTTTGCTGCGTATAAATAGTAATAAAAAAATGTTCTTCAATAATGCTGGAATGGTTAGAATGTAAATGAATGGCTGTTTTACAATCCTTTACAGTGTGGTGCTCCTTGTTTTAATGCAAATTCTCCTAGTACTGGGCGCTGAGACTTTGGTTTCCATCTGTAAGAGGGGGGAAATTTCCTCTGTACCCCATGGTGGACAATGAACAGAAGACTTGATTCAGGGTCTTCATTGCAGATGAAGCAATAGTGGAATCATTTTAATTGTGGCCATGTAACGCTGGAAGCCTCTGCCATGACTTGAGCTCTGTTTTTCGGGACAACACAAAAACATAAAAAATTCCTATAGCACGTTGTCGGTGCACGATGAAAGCTCGCTTGTGGTGGGCATGTGAGGGTGCCCTCTGTTTAGAGAGTATTTACAGAGATGTATGAATATTTAATTAATGAGTCACGGTCTCAGGAGAAATGTGATTATCGAGCCTATTCTGAAAAGCGCCTCGTTGACTGTTAACACAGCTGCCAATCGCGACATTGACACTGCGGCCTTTTCTCTGTCTAATATATTCCGCCAAGAGACTTCAGTGGATCAGAGAGACATTATTCTGTTATCTGGGCTTAAGCTCTTGCAAGATCAATTTACAAAGTCTGCTTTCTAAAGATTTTTTCTCCCCCCTATGGAAACAAGCCATGACACGTGGCCCGTGAGATTCTTCCATACATAACAAAAAGCCTTGTTAGCCGTAGACCGTGTTCTTCTTCGCTCGCCATTGTCAATTGCTGCTGTGTTTTGTAAAAGCCGCGCACAATATTTTCCTTGTTGGTGACCGGTTTATTAATCGCTTCTGTTTTTTGGGCATGTCTCTTGATGTGGAGGGCCATGCGTATGTCTTGGGCTTTAAGAGCATTTTTCTAGGAAAGACTTTTAAATGAGGATGTATAAGATTAAGGCTGGATTGACATGAGCGTAATACGTACGTTACCAACTTATAACACCGTCTTAGGGCTCTATGGCACCCACTGAAATCAATGAGCGGTCTATCGATTTCAATGGATTCTCTAGGTCCTTTAGAATGAAAACCACTCTGTGCAGTGGCCCTCCAAACTGACATATAGTGGGAGTCCCAATGTGGACCTCTACCCAGGCTTGTAGAGAGAGTCCAAAGGTGTCCCTCCATCCGGGCTTATAGAGGGAGTCCCATCTTGGTCCTCGACCGTGTCTTATAGGGTGTCCCTCCAGCCTCGTTGATAGAGGATCCAAACGTGATCCTTTATAGAGGGAGTTCCAACGTGTCCTTTTTCCCCGGCTTATAGAGGGAATCCAAATTAGTTCCTCTACCCTGACTTATAGAGGGAGTCTTAACTTGTCCCTTTACCCTGGCTTTTGGAGGTAGTCCCAACAAGTCCCTCTACCCTGGCTTATAGAGGGAGGGATAACGTGTTCCTCTCTTCCCTGGCTTATAGTATGTCCCTCCACCTTGGCTAATAGAGTGTCCCAATGTGATCCTTTACTCTGGCTTATAGGGGGAGTACCAACATGGCTCCCTACTCTGAGATATTGAGGGAATTCCAACATGTCTCTCTACCCTGGATTGTAACGGGAGTCCCGGCGTGTCTCTCTACCATGACGTATAGAGGGAGTCCCAAAGTGGCCCTCCACCGTGTCTTCTAAAGGGAGTCCCAATGAGTCTCTCTACTGTGGCTCATAGAAAGAGTCTTGCTCCTATACCCTGGCTTATAGAGGAAGTCCAAACAGGTCCCTCTACCCTGGCTTATTTTGTGTCCCTCCACCTTGGCTAATAGAGTGTGCCAACGTGATCCTCTACCCAGGCATATAGGGGGAGACCTAACATGGCCCTCTACCCTGAGATATTGAGGGAATCCTAGCATGTCCTGCTACCCTGGATTATAAAGGGAGTCCCAACGAGTCATTCTACCCTGGCTTATAGAGGGAGACTTAACTTGTCCCTATACTCTGGCTTATAAAGGGTCCCGGCATGTCCCCTGACTTTAGCTTAAAGAGGAATGATCAACTTGGCCCTCTGCCCTGTCCTAATGTGGCTCTCTAACCTGGCTGATGGAGTCCCAAGGTGTCCCTCTACCCTGGTTTGTAGAGAAAGTCCCAACATGTCCCTCCACCCTGGCTCATAGGGGGAGTCCCAACATGGCTTTTTACTCTGTCTAATAGAGGAAGCCCCAACGTTTCCATCTACCATGTCTTATAGAGGAAGTCCCACCGTGGTCCACCACTCCGGGTTATAGAGGGAGGCACCATCTCTATTAGGGCATTTTACAATGAGTTGTATGGACTAAACAACCTTTTAAGTGGAATGTGACACATCAGAATAAGTTTTTGGTTGGGAATTCATGAGCCGAAAATCTTTAATGTCTATAACAAAAGTCTACTAAGCACTTCGCTTTTTTCCGGTTTCCCTTTCCATAATTTATAGAGAAACTGATGGCGCTCCCATTGTAATCATTGGGACTGTATCGCCTGTTTAGCTAAAGCTGCTTAAAACGTGACAACTTTTTTGAAAGGCAGAAATGTGCTCAGAGCAGTTGTCACTTCCCTTCCCCCACTTCTCTTGGCAACTCATACAATACGAGAATATGAAATCTGATGGGAGGGACATGCCCAATACAAAAAAGTCAAAAATTATTTAACACCACAACACTACACGTCCTGTAAAGAACTTTGAGTATTGAAGAGCGTTGCTGGTTGTTACTATGTATGATCCATTGTGTTACACTGAGTCGACCTTTCTATTTGCTATCTCCCATCAGATACCATCGACCGTACACAACAAACATCTTTACTTTCTCCCACTTACATATTTCCCTTTGTTTTTCTTCTTCAGAACTTGACAAACTCAAGGGAACCTTCATACAAAAACTATTTTAATAGTTTGAAATGCACAAAAGCCTCAGTTGTTACATTTCCACTTTGAAGCGAAGTCAACTCGGCCAAGATCTATCAAGATATGTCAAAGAGGTTATGGGTTAATGGCCCTATTACTCAACTTGCTACTCAATAGAGGAAAACAATTCATTCACATCTCAGAAGTAGCTTCCCAAGGAATGGCCCCGAATGGTTCCCTGGATGATCTAGGTCAGTCTAATACAGAAAAAATACAACGGGATTAATCAAAGGGAAACCCTTCAGCTGGTCCCTCCGCTTATAAGTCGACTTTGTATATATGGCACTATCCCTTGTGTAGAATGCGAAAATGGAGATGGTCATTTCTGTTGGAGAGACGGCATAGTAACGCCTCATGAGGATCCAACCATATTATTTTAGGTGTCCAACGTCCACCCAGCACAGGACCTAAAGGGGAAATCCACTCAAAAGTGACCTTGAAAAGCTTGAAGATTATATAGGTGAACCCTTTGTGAGCTTGGACCTCCACCCAATTCCAAAACTAAGAGCACCCACACTCGTTTGGTTCTTCTCCGAGGTCTCCATTGGCTGGAAATCTCTTACAAAACATTTTGGTGCCACATGGGTTGGAATGCTCTAGGGAACATGGCAGCCCGTTCTTTCTGTAGATCAGTGGTGGCCAAACTCTGTTTCTTGGTTGCACTAGAGATGTTTACATGGTTTCCTATCCAGCCGAATATGGGATGCACATGCCAATCAAACAGTGCCACCTGACTGAACTAGAGATATGCCAACCAACTAGATTCTACCTAAATAGAAGAATTTATTTACGAAGGGTATATGCACAATAACACAAGTCATTGAGTTAGAAGATGTTATCGGCCGTGGTCCGTAAGCTAAGACCTCCGAAAATAACCAGGACAAAATGTCTGTGGCACTGTAGTGAGCGACTTGTCCCTTCGCCATCTGTCGGCTCCATTGCATATGGATAATGCAGATACGCCTCCTGACCATCCCGAATTCTGCAGAGCAGCTCCGCTGTCCCATCAGATGTGAGGACTTCTCTCTGTATTAATCTCTGGTTACAATGGAGCGGCAGGTGATTTTCTGCTTACATGAAACTTCCTACCGGAGGAGGACAAGTTTAGAGCGGGAGTGTTTTGCTGTGCCTGTCACTATTTGCGGGAACTGGGGTTGACTCTATTTTGGATCAATAATGGCTGTCACTGTTATGGGGTCACTGTGGCTCGCTTTGTTATGGGGTCACTATGGCTGGCTCTGTTATTGGGGCACTGTGGCTCCCTCTGTTATTTGGGCACTGTGGCTGGCACTGTTATTGGGGCACTGTGGCTGACCCTGTTATTGGGGCACTGTGGCCGGCTTTGATATTGTGGCACTGTGGTTGTCACTGTAATGGGGGAACTGTGTCTGTCTCTGTTTTTGTGGTACTGTGGCTGTCACTTTAAGACCCCTTTCACATAACGTTTTGCCCCTAGATTTAGCGTGTACGTCAGGAAATCATCTGACATACGCGCTAAACGTGTCCATAGGGTAACGTACGGAGGCCGAAATAATGCCCCTTTGGTCCCTGTCGGGCCAGTATACGTTGCTATACCATAAAAACTAAAGTATGGAATAGAATAGTAGACTACGCTATTTCTTAAAACAAAGTACTGTAAAAAATACGGATACAGCGCGAAATAAGATTTTTTAACATGGGCCTATTGGGGATGATGCCGCTGCATGGATTTTCATGACGTATACGGTAAACGGATGCCATAATAGTCTGTGGACGACGGATGCCACAGTTAGGCTTACATCACAGCTGCTGTTTAATATTTCAGGAGCTTTTCCCGGTGTAAACATTAAACAGAGGCTATAAACATGATGTGAACAGGGCCTAATGGGTGCTGTGATTGGTTCTGATATTGGAGCACTGTGACTGTCACTGCTATAAGGGCTGCTGCTGTTATAGTTATGGAGTATGTGTGACTGTCACTGCTATGAGGGCTTCTGCTGGCATTGTTATGGTGGAACTGTGACTCACTGCTATAAGGGCTGTTGCTGTTATAGGTATGGGGTAACTGTGACTGTCACTGCTATGAGAACTGCTGCTGCCATTGTTATGAGGGTACTGTGGCTGTTACTGCTATGAGGGCTGCTGCTGGTATAGTTATGGGTTAACTGTGACTGTCACTGCTATGAGGGCTGCTGCTGCCATTCTTATGAGGGTACTGTAGCTGTCATTGCTATGAGAGCTGCTCCCGCCATTGTTATGAGGGTACTGTGGCTGTCACTACTATGAGGGCTGCTGCTGTTATAGTTATGGGGTAACTGTGACTGTCACTGCTATGAGGACTGCTGCTGCCATTGTTATGAGGGTACTGTGGCTGTTACTGCTATGAGGGCTGCTGCTGGTATAGTTATGGGTTAACTGTGACTGTCACTGCTATGAGGGCTGCTGCTGCCATTCTTATGAGGGTACTGTAGCTGTCATTGCTATGAGAGCTGCTCCCGCCATTGTTATGAGGGTACTGTGGCTGTCACTACTATGAGGGCTGCTGCTGTTATAGTTATGGGGTAACTGTGACTGTCACTGCTATGAGGACTGCTGCTGGCATTGTTATGGTCGAACTCTGACTGTCACTCCTTTTGAGGGCTTCTGCTGGCATAGTTATTGTGGAACTGTGACTGTCACTGCTGTGAAGGCTATTGCTAGTATTGTTATGGGGTAACTGTGACTGTCACTGCTTTGAGGGCTGCTTCTGACACTGTTGGGGGTACTGTGATTGGATCTGCTATGAGGGCTGTTGCAGCATTGTAATGGGGGTAACTGTGACTGTCACTGCTATGAGGGCTGTTGCTGGGACTGTTATGGAGGAACTATGGTTATGCAGGCACTGTGGCTGATACTATTATGGGACAATGTGGCATCTGAAATCTGTTCTTCGTCCTCCTTACCAGACGCTGGTGCATTTTGCAGTGTGAATTGTGGGCCATTCGGTTCACATATTTATTAATATCATCTTGTTTGCAGGAACCAATAGCAACAAAATTGCGCTAGAAAGCAGCGTCACTATTGGCTACAACCTATTTGTGAACCTCAATGACTATTTTGTCTTTGCAGCGTGACATAAATGACAGATAGCGTCAGCGTCTCCATGTTTATCACGCCGGCAGCCGGTGCTTTCGCAATTGTTGTTGGTTCCGAGCTGCTCTGTTCTGCTCTGGGGCTCGTACGATCCTCTGTGCGTTACTGCAGGAACATAATGAAGTTGCTTTACCACTGTGGTAATTAAGGAAGATCTGGCAGTAATTGCAACAGTGAATCAATGTAACTATTACCGCTTTAACGAGAGCGGCTTTAATGTTCTAATCTCAGACTTTCCTCCTGATAAAACACACACTGGGTCTAGTTACCGCGCCGTTCAGCGGGATTATGTTACACTGTAAATATTTATACATATTTACACCTAAATGGAGAGGACCGGAATCCATTTTATTCGGGAGAGATTGTTCATTTCAAGCTAATGCTTATTTTGCGCTGTCCTAGGAGAATGAACAGCGAGCGAACGCTTCGGCTTTTTCTTTAATGGAGGATTTTGCTCGCACAGAAGACGAGATACCAACAGGGATGCGCCATTAACAAAGATCAAGCGGTAGAAAATTAAAAACATGGCCGCTTAGGGTGAGCACTCGCTGTCCTATCCTCATAGATTACAATGACCCTATAGTATCCTATAGAATATGACGGAAATTGCGCACCAGTATGGTAGCCACATGTACGTGGTTACTAAGATGCATGGTCCAAATAAGGGCTCATGCACACTGCCGTGATGTACGTATCCAGAATATGGCGCACTCAGACATATATGGGATCAATAGAGATGAGTGAATTCCCCGAAATTTATTTTGGGTCCGATTTGGTTGAATTAGGCGTCCAATTTTTTTTGTGTCCGTATTCAACCCCTTCTTTAAAAACCAAGACAGCATTAGTAATGTCAAAGTGACAGCAACATATGTAAGTAGAGGGAGCGAGGAATAGCTGCAGTGCATTATCGGAACGCTGCCTGCAAGGCATTATGGGGAGGAACGCCCAATGTCATGTGATCCTTTTTTAAATCTGTAAAATTGCGTCTGGCTTTTGCCAATGGCCGCCACTTTGCAGCGTCTCATACACCATGAACCTTAAGTGTTTTGAAATTCGCTGAATCCGAAACTTTTGAGAAATTCGGATCGAATTCGATGTGCGTGGAATCGATTGGCTTATCTCTACTTATATTTGTGCCTGCAATTTCATATACAATCTGCAAGAAGAAAAATGGTGGCATATTCCATTGGAGGGGAGAATACAGTGTCATGCGGAGGCAGCACGCAGGAATGCCTACAACTCCGTAATACAGAATCATAGGGACTCAGCGTGCCGCCATACAGGCTCCGTGCACACAACTTTGTATGTATAGTAAGTCATTCCTGTACGGATTAACTTATTAATATATCTATAAAACAGTTGGCGTTTCATTCTCTTCTTTTTTTTTTTTTAATACAAAATCAAAGCATATATATAAAGTTCCAAGAATAAAATTCTAGCTACCTGCAGCCACCACTAGGGGGAGCTTACTGCATACTGTTTATACATTAAAGGGTAACTAAACTTTCGAAAAAAAATTCTGACATTTAGTAGTGACATGTCAGAATTTTTGATCGGTGGGGGTCCGAGCACTGAGACCCCCACCGATCGCTAAAACGAAGCAGCAGAAGCGCTCGGGTGAGCGCTGAGCCGCTTGGTTTCTGATCAGCTTTCCTCGGAAAGCAGAGGAATTGGTGTACGTGCTCAATAGAAAGTTTATGAGCCCGTACACCACTTCATCGGCTTTCCAGAAAAAGCCGAACAGAAACTAAGGGGCTCAACGCTTCTGCCGCTTTGTTTTAGCTATCGGTGGGGGTCTCAGTGTTCGGACCCCCACTGATCAAAACTTCTGACATGTCACTATGACATGTCAGAAGTTTTTCAACACTTTAGTTACCCTTTAACTTAATAATAACACAGTACGCAGTGAGCTCCCCCTAGTGGTGGCTGCAGGCAGACAGAATTTTATCATCTTACTCTATGTCTATACAGGGGATTTGGAGCTCCTTATCGGAAAAACAAACCTCCGAGCGCTATAAAGATATATTAGGAAATAAATCACCAGAAAATGTTAAATCTAAAAATGACATGTTGCTTAAAGGTGAAAATTCGCTTTAAAGTCAACGTGACGACGGATTCAGTGGATCGGGATGATTGATGTCCCATTAATATCAGTGTGAAAAATGAGGATGGAAAATATGACCTTGTCCCAATCACTTGTGACAACTTTCCTGGCCCTGGTGCCTAAAGACCCTTCTGTCACATAAGAAGACACCAGTATTATAAATGTCACATGGTCGTGGGGGGCCACATTACAGATACTGAATTGGGGCCCAGGGGCTACAAGTTACGTCTCCGGAACAGATCCTAAGATTTTGGTCCAATTCTTCAATGCTCCTTGGCAAGACTTGTATGGCGGTCCAAATCTCTGGACGCAGTGGTAGCAGAAGCTCCAAAGTTGGGGGAGGGGGGATGACTAAATGACGCTGACCGGCCATGACAGACCCCCTTTATCTAGTTTCTTATGCTATTTATGGAATATAAGTGGTTTGCGTTACTGTGTCAGGTATTATCCTCCATCTTTTTTTTGCATTGTATATAATGTGATAGATAAGATTGTCCGATGCTCATTCCTCTATAAATGAAATATTCTTTTTAATAAGTGAGAGGTTTTCTAAATTAGCCAGCAGATGATCCTCAGAAATTTGGGAACGTGAGAAATGATTTTTCCTCGCAGTCCGCCGGAGCAGAATTTAGTCACGAATAAAGGCCTTGATTTGTATCCATTTCCTTCACTACTGAGAAAATAATGGGATTGTGAATGACAGGTTTTGATCTCTGGCGGAGCCCTGGGATAATATTTCAATAAGTTAGGATCATTTTTATGTTTCAGTTTAATGTAGATCTGACAATTGAAGAAAGGAAGCGGCTTATTGATAGCGGATATTGATGTCTTTGCTGTAAAATGATGATGACGGAGCAAAACCGAGGCCTAGGAGTCAGGATTCTTCGCTGTTTACATATTAAGACTGTAGGTGAATTTGTGTGGTTCCTCTAAGCCTTGGCGGGTTGATTTGTGGGTAATTCTTAATTCCACCTTAAAGGGAATCTCCACCTTTTAACACCGTGTTGTTTTCGCTCCAACATTCCTTGCTGATTAATTTCACCATATATCTTGATAGTGTTTGGAGCTTTGTTTTTCTGATTCCAAGCTCCAAATCCCCAGCATAGACATAGAATTAATAATGATAAAATTCTGACTGCGTGCAGCAACCACTAGGGGGAGCTTAGGAGCTGACTGCATTGAAGTCAATAAAAACACAGTATGCAGTAAGCTCCTAAGCTCCCTCTAGTGGTGACTGCAGGAAGCTCAAATTTTTTATTTTAATTTTTTATGTCTATGTAGTTAATTTGGAGCTATTTATAAAAAAAAAAACGGAGCTGCGACCCCTATAAAAATATATTACGACAATAATCAGCACAGAATGTTAACTTAAAGTGAATGTCCACATTTTATCTTCTGATGCGCCATGTAGACATTGGTATGTGAGCTGAGACCCCCACTGATACACAGAAGGGGATGCAGATCACATGAACCCCTTGGTGTTTATTTTCGCTCCGATACCCCGACACAATGCTCGCGAGAAAGTGTCATAAAATTCAATGCCTCTGTATCAAGAGCGCTATGTCAGAAAATGCAAGTAATGGAAATCTCCAAGCAGCGCAATGCAGAGCGCAGAAGCCCCTTCATTTAAGTAACTGGTGGGGGCCTCAGCTTATGGGGCACCCACCCAATTTAAAAAAAAAAATGTTTTTAATATGTCTCACCAATTTGGAGATCTATCTGGCTAAATGTACAGCAAATCGCTTTAATAGCAATTCCATAATAAACTTGAAATGAAAGCGCAGGCTCTGTTCTCATATGCGTTGGTTTTGTTTGTATGGGAAACCACAACGTAGTGCCGGATCGTATGATGGATATCACCAACCCATTGTCTTATAATGGGATCCGTCAGGTTCCGACACGGTGTCCGTCGTTTCTTCCCGTCAAATCTGACAGAATTTACAACGGGGCCTCCAACTCAAATGTGAACAGAGTCTAAGCCTTCCTTGGCCCCTGAAGCCATTCAAAATGTAGTCATGTGACCTCTGGTTATATGCAAATTCTTGCATAAAAGTGCCTCAAATGGAAGCTGAACTCTGATTGGTGCCAATTTTTTATTTATTTTTTGTAAATGATTTTATTTCATTTTTATATATTATTTTTATTGCTTCGGTAATAAAGTGGACAAGTGTTATCTGAGCACGGGTGTATACAACTAAAGGAAACACAATTATTTCTCCAGTTCATCTTTTAACATTAAATACAACATTAATTACTACAAATGACAGTTGCCTGGGGAACAGTATTTTAACCTCTTTGCTCCCAAGAGAACCATTTGCAAGTAGCAGGCGTAACACCCCAGTAGGACAAAGCAGTTTATCATGTCCAACTGGACGTAATCTCCCCAGTGCCGGGAGGCAAGGCCTATGCAATGTATTTCAGGATCGTTACTACTGAAGTGGTTAAGAGAGTTATGGACTTTGCCGGAGGCAAATAATGACCGGATTGGAGTGTTAAATCCTCTGACTAAAAAAAAAAATAATTTTTTTTATTTTTTTAAATTTGCACAGAAAAAAATAAATAAAAAATAAATAATAATAATAATAATATTATAAAAAAAGTGTTGTGACTGATACTACATAATAGGTTCCATTTATTGCATTTAATGTAACTTATTATTTTGTTTATTACGTCATTTTAATTATATATTTACAAATGTCTTTTTTTAACTACTTGGTAAAATTAGAATTTTTTTAATTATTTTAAATTTGCAATGTAAAATCTTTATAGCTTTATCATATTAGAAAAAAATATACACCACCATTAGACACAACCTATACGATTTTGCTTATCAAGCCTTTCGGCAGTCGTTTATAAAATTTACCTAAAATTTCAAAAAAAACGTTAAAACCTCCTGACTAGAAACATTAGTTTCTTCCTGAAGGTTGTCACAGAGTTTGTCCTCGTTGTCGGCAGAGAAGAGAAAAGGTCAGCATCTGCTGAAAAATAAATGTAGCAGCGTTTTTCCATACCTTAATTAAATGCCAAAATTTATCTATATTAGCCACCAAATGGTGAAATTTATTGATCCGCCCCGACGCGAGGAAGGCTGACAAATGGCAAGAACAATTTCCATAATGTTCTACACATGTTATAGTTTGTAATGAGAAGGACACTCTATTAACATTAAATTCCGAATGAAAGGGACATTTTATAATAGAAACTGATGCCCTGGAGCGGAATGTTTTGGTGATTTTTTTTTTTCTTCCCTCCCATGTCTCTCGCCTGTCCCGAATCTGCTTGAGCGGTGCACAGATGGGTCCTTGACTCCTTGACAGTCCTTACAGCTGTTCAGATAATTGTCCATTAAGTGTTCAATTGATTCTTGATTTCGAGTACATGTGTCTTTCAAGTCAGGACTAGGGTAGATGTTGGAGACAACATCCCTTGCAGTATGACGGCTTGGCCTGCCAATTTCAATTGTTTTCCAAGCTGGAGACTTTGGCTCGAAGGTTCTAAGCCCGGAAGGGGATTTAGGCTGTAAACTTCTTGCATCAATCAACAGAGTCTCCGGTATATAGAAATGTATTTAATTTCTTACTAACCATGTTGAGATTGCACCTGGCTGATAAGGAACCTTATTATATCGGGACCTGATAACAAGCGATTAGTGACTTGGGGCCATATGTAGGATGTTTTTGTAAATTTTTTTTTCTTCTTTCATGTCATGAAGCCGGCACCTGACACCCATAGAAATGTTTTCATCTGACTTGCACATTTGTGATTAATATTTTTTAAGCCAGATCATCTGCAATTCCAGATTATGCCACTCACCGATTAAGGATCATCTTATTTTAATCTGTAGACGGAGAGATAAGATGCATACCTTACAAGCTGCTCATAAATCTTCTGAGAAATAAATAGGCTTCACATAAGATCGTAAACGTTATTTTCTTCTTCTCAGGAATAAGATTTATGAGAATGAAAGCCTCACGCCATAGTTTTGTCATTTGTTACAGAACAATGAGGCGTTGAACCCCCAAAGCTCCCTGGGAAATAGACGCACAAATTGTTATAAAAGTGCAAAATGGGATGTTTGAATAATACAAAGTCAAGAGCAGAAACGTGACGGTGTCTTGAGGATAATTAAAAGCGTCGTTATCAGTTTTATTTTTGTCGATGTTATATCTTATTTTATATGTGGAATATCAATAAGAAGGCAGCCTATCCCTTCACTATAGACCAATGACATAACTTAGAATGCAGCCTATCCATTTACTACACACTGGTGACATCACTGAGAATACAGCCTATCCATCCACTAGAAAGCGGAGACATCACTGAGAATACAGCCTATCCATCCACTAGAGACTGACGACATGACTGAGAATACAGCCTATCCATCCACTAGAAAGCAGAGACTTCACTGAGAATACAACCTATCCATCCACTAGAGACTGACGACATGACTGAGAATACAGCCTATCCATCCACTAGAGAATGGCTGTGACATCACTGAGAATGCAGCCTATCCATCCACTAGACTAGAGACTGACGACATGACTGAGAATACAGCCTATCCATCCACTAGAGACTGCTGCTATCACTGAGAATACAGCCTATCCATCCACTAGAGAATGGCTGTGACATCACTGAGAATGCAGCCTATCCATCCACTAGAGAGTGGTGACTTCCCTTTACTATAAACTAATGACACAACTGACAATCCATTCACTAGAGAGTGGTGATATAGCTCAGAATGTAGTTTATCCAATCTCTAAAGATGAGTGACATCACTGAGAATACAGCTCATTCATTCATTCATTCATTCATTCACTAGAGAGAAGGGAAAACACTAAGAATGCAGGCTATCCATTCACTTGAGAAGGGTGACATCACTGAGAATACAGCTTATTCATTCATTCAGTCATTCATTCATTTACTAGAGAGAAGCAACGTCACTGAGAATGCAGCCTAGAGAACGGTGACACTGAGAATGCAGCCTATCCATTCTCTAGAGAGTGGTGACATCACTAAGTATGCAGCCTATCCATACACTACAGAGTGGTGACATGACTAAGAATGCAGTCTATCCATTCACTAGAGTGCAATGACAATACTGAGAATGCAGCCTATCCATTCACTAGAGAACGGTGACATCACTGAGAATGCAGACTATCCATTCACTAGAGACTGGCTGTACCATTACTAAGAATGCAGCCTAATCTTCACTAGAGACCAGTGACATCACTCAGAATGCAGCCTATCCATTCACTAGAGACTAGTGACATCACTCAGAATGCAGCCTATCCATTCACTAGAGACTAGTGACATCACTCAGAATGCAGCCTATCCATTCACTAGAGACTAGTGACATCACTCAGAATGCAGCCTATCCATTCACTAGGGAACGGTGATATCACTCAGAATGCAGCCTATCCATTCGCTAGGGAACGGTGATATCACTCAGAATGCAGCCTATCCATTCACTACAACCTGGTTAGAACACTGAGAATGCAGCCTGTCCATCCACTCATGGCCGGCCTTAGCTATGTCCAACCGGTGTGGTCGCACAGGGCGCAAGTCGCCACACTGTAAGATGGGCGCCAGTGGGTGTGCGTGCCCCGCCCCATCGCCACTATTTGGGGCGCCAGCAGGTTAGGTGCCACTCACTAACTGCACCCACCTCAGGACGAAGCAGGCGTGATTACATCATTCAGGACGCAAGACAGGGAGGAGACAATGCTCTAACTTCCTATGTGTTTCCTGTGTTGGTAAGAACACCAAGGAAATTTATTTCTCCAGGGCGGCTCCAGTTCCAGCAGCACCAGTGGGCAGTGTTTGTGAGGAGCCCAGCAGGCCAGTCACTGACTGTGGGCTTTAGTTGAGTGTGGGCACTGATGGGAGTCTAAAAATGTCAATAATGGAAAATGGGCAGAGGATTCAGTGACACTTTAGTGCCCATTTGCCTCTTATTGCCCCTTTAGTGTCCTTCTGTTCAGTACCCCCTTGATGCCCATTTTTTATTTTGTTGCCCCATTATTGTTCTTTTTGTGCCAAAAGGGCAGTAAATGGCAAATGGGCATCAAGGAGCCACCAAACAGAAGAACACTAAAGGGGCAATAAGTGGCAAATGGGCACCATGGTGGCACTGAATGGGCACAAAACTCTGTGCCTCCATAGCGCACATTTATCAATTATTTCCTTTTTAAACCCTGTTCACATTACGTTACAGGCTGTGTACACCTCTGAAATAGTTTTTTTTGGTGTTTTTAAAAAAAATAAAAAGTCTATCAGTGTGTTTGGTGCAACTTTCTTAATACTTTTTATTAAATTATTTTTACTTTTGGCGATACAGCTGTTATCTACCTGTTATCGATCACATCTAAGTTATGAACTGTCAGAGACACGCAGGATCCACTGACACTGAACCCATCAGTCCTGCTGAGCTGACGGATACAGGTTTTTAGCACTAGATACAGCTGCTCTGTATACAGGATACAAAACATCTTTATCTCAAAAAGTAAAAATAATTTTTAAGAAAAAGTATTTAGAAACTTGCACAAAACACATTGATAGACATTTTTTTATTAAAAACAAGACAAAAACAAAAAAGATTTCAAAGGTGTATATAGGGGTTGTCCGGAATAAAAATAAATGTTTTTTGCTGAAGCAGCAGGATGAGTAAAAGAACTTATACTTACCTCTCTCCTCCCAGACGTTCCTGTGCTGGGACGCTCCCGTCACTTATGTTCTCTGTTTGTATACAGCGGTGACATCATGTCGACAGTACATGATTGCTGCAGCCTGTTAATGGCCTCAGCGCTGTTCAGCTGAGACCAGTAATAGGCTGCAGCTCTGATATACTGTGGACATGATGTCACCACTGTATACAAAAGAGAGAACAAAAGTGACGGGAGCCCCCAGCGCAGGAACGTCTGGGAGGAGAGAGGTAAGTATATGCTGCTTTTTTGATTGAAGCCCTCCTCTCCTGCTGCAACATAAAAAGTTTAAACCCGGACAACCCCTTTAACCTCTTAACGCCATCCGTGTATGTATGGCGCATGTGCATTCCAACAATATAGCGTGTGGTGTTACATAGGACTGCAGGTAGCACTACTACATTCTCTGTACTCAGAGAGTTGTTACTGTGTGTTTTCTGTGGTGTTACATAGGACTGCAGGTTACATCTACTATATAATCTGTGATGTGTATATATATTCCTATGTGCGTATATATTTTCCTTTTTTAATTATGTCTAAATATGTATGTATGTACAGTATATATGTTCCAATATGTGCGTGTCTAAAATTGTGTTTAATTTTTGGTTAGTGGAGGGCAACAATAGAGAATCCCGCACAGGGAGCCATGCAACCTAAGACCGGCCCTGCATCCACTAGCGAGCGGTGACATCACTGAGAATGCAGCCTATCCATTCAATACAACCTGGTTACATCACTGAGAATTAAGCCTATCCTTTCATTAGAGAGAGGTGACATCACTGAGAATGCAGCCCATCCATACACTACAGAGTGGTGACATCACTGATAATTAAGCCTATCCTTTCATTAGAGACAGGTGACATCACTGAGAATGCAGCCTATCCATTCACTACAACCTGGTGACATCACTGACAATGCAGCCTATCCATCCACTAGAGAGCAGTGACATCACTGAGAATTAAGCCTATCCTTTCATTAGAGACAGGTGACATCACTGAGAATGCAGCCTATCCATACACTACAGAGTGGTGACATCACTGAGAATGCAGCCTATCCATACACTACAGAGTGGTGACATCACTGATAATTAAGTCTTATTCATTCCTTGATAGCAGTGGTGACATCACTGAAAATATTATTGGTTTATCAGGAACTTTTTCCTCTAAATATGCAATTTCTGACACCAAAAATAAGATTGCAGCACCCCCAACAAGCCTTCTCATTGGACATTTTCACATTTCAGAATAAAGAATTGTTTTTTTTTTGTGAAAAAAGTTCTACATTCCAGAAGCCATTAAAATCATATTTTCTGTTTAAAACAAAAGCTGGAGCTGATTCTTGTCACATTCTGTGGGGGTTCCTCAGTGAGCGTGTGAGGCGAGCCCTATAAACCACCATGGATCAAAACAAATGAATTGGGAAACGCTCTCACCCGTGACTCTGAGCAGACAGCTGGACTTGGCCTTTCATCAAGTAATTCATTTGTGGTTTTTCATTTAAATGGAACGCGCGCTGGTGCGATGATGTATCTGTAATTGTGTGTAACAACAAGCCGGCAAGGAGGAGGCTATTTTATGTCAGTCAAGTGAATGTGAATCAAGCGACATAAATCCAGAGTAAAACAGTGTATTATTACTTGTATCCGATCTCACCTTGTCTACTCTCTACAAAGGCTTTAAGTCCCGATACTTATAAATGGGTGTGAACACTTTCGCAATCATCTTTTCATTGCTCCAATGCATCTGAAATAAAAAAAATGTAGCGCGGTTGCACATTGCCTTGATTAAAAATATATATATATATTTTTTTGTCTACAGCTCCTATGAAGACCTATGTGTCTCCATGGTTACAGACTACAAACAAACCCTGTGTAGTCTGATCTTGCAGTCATATGTTATTCTCTTCCACCCATCACCTCTTCTGTTTTCTCTAGGTTTGCAAGAAGAGAGAGGTTCCAAGCCCAAAGTAGATATTATCCTTTGTCGGAAACGTGACCAGTTTGCGGTAACATGTAGCTCCATTTTTCTGTTTTGTGTGTCCAGCACTACTGAAAAGCAATGCTAAAGGTCCATATGACTAATCTTGGCTGTCAAGCTAATGTTTATGAGGCCCTCCCGACCGTATGCTTACAGCAGATATTAGGGGAAAGAGGGATCGAGCAAGTTGGATTTCAACATGTCCAATCCGTTCTTCCCCCAGGAGATAAGCTGCTACCAGAAGGATCTGGTAGCCGCTTATCCCTATCTCCACGTAGTACTAAACATGAAGGTTGAAGCCGAACTTAAGAAATAGCTATTGGCCAAACGATCTTTAGGTGACCGTCTTCAGCCCCACATTGTTCAAACCTTCTCAAGTACTAGAGGATCATTAATGGACGTTCTTGGCCCTTGGGTCTTCTTGGTCCCCTCAATCATGAAGCACCATAGAAACTGGTATGATGGTAATTCCAGATAAGAGACCCTATAGATATGGGCTTTCTGGCACTATTCGATTGACTGACCACTCAGGGGTCCTGTCTATAAAATTGACCATCACTCGAAACCTGGGTACCGGGCGTATCGTTCTCCTTCTATACATTTCGTCTTCTGTACTCATGAACCCTTCTCATTGGATGAGACATCTGTCAATCATAATGGACATCTCCAGACAGTCACAAGTCTTCTCCATTTGCCCATTTATCATTAGTGAGTACCTTATACGTGAACTTTGATTTGTCTCCCTGCCATACTCCGGACTGGGAGAACAACGTACTAAACTTTATGCATAACATTTGGAGATTGCAAACCCATTTTCCTCGGCCTCCCTCTGGTAACACTTTGAGACAGATTTTTAGAGGCTTTCAACTTTAGACTTTTCAGTCTTGTGGAATGAACTTCAGCTCCACTAAATTTTAAGTAAATTTGTGATGACTGAGCAATATACATTGGCTGAGCTGGAATCCAATAACCCACAGGACAAATTAATTTTCGACAAAAAGGGCAGAAACCAGAAGTGTCAGGAGTACATGGAGTCTTATTCCATCTCTCTGGAGCCATTTTTGCAAATCACTGTAGCCATTCATAATCTAAATCAGTCTCTTTTAGCGGCAGAAAGATCTTTTTTTCGTGACAAAACAGAAGATGACATTCATTAATGCCTAACTTGCATAAGCTATGTCAAATTTATTGGCCCTGTCCTACTTACCTGAATAAAAATTTCTTTGTCTTCCCTGGAAAAAGGGGTAATGTCCTCATGAGTTACCATTATCACAGAACTTCTATTTAAGTTTATTCTATGCAACCAATAAAGAAGATTTTTATTTGCTGGGTAAAAAAAAGTCTTCTCTCCAAATCTGACACCTTATAAAAGTATAAAATATAATATAGAGAGGGAGGGGGGGGGGGGCGTTGTATCAATGTAATCCTCCTATTATATCCAATGTTAATTAAAAACTAAATATCATTTCACAGCATTTTTTGTATTTACGAGTAATTGTTGCATATTCTTATCTATAGGGGGCAGTATTATAGTAGTTATATTCTTGTATATAGGGGGCAGTATCATAGTAGTTATATTCTTGTATACAGGAGCAGTATTATAGTAGTTATATTCTTGTATACAGGAGCAGTATTATAGTAGTTATATTCTTGTATATAGAGGGCAGTATTATAGTAGTTATATTCTTGTATATAGGGGCAGTATTATAGTAGTTACATTCTTGTACATAGGGGGCAGTATTATAGTAGTTATATTCTTGTATATAGGGGCAGTGTTATAGTAGTTATATTCTTGTATATAGGGGCAGTATTATAGTAGTTATATTCTTGTATATAGGAGCAGTATTATAGTAGTTATATTCTTGTATATAGGGGCAGTATTATAGTAGTTATATTCTTGTCTATAGGGGGCAGTATTATAGTAGTTATATTCTTGTCTATAGGGGGCAGTATTATAGTAGTTATATTCTTGTATATAGGGGCAGTATTATAGTCGTTATATTCTTATCTATAGGGGACAGTATTATAGTAGTTATATTGTTGTATATAGGGGCAGTATTATAGTAGTTATATTCTTGTATATAGGGGCAGTATTATAGTAGTTATATTCTTGTCTATAGGGGGCAGTGTTCTAGTAGTTATATTCTTGTCTATAGGGGGCAGTATTATAGTAGCTATATTCTTGTATATAGTGGCAGTATTATAGTAGTTATATTCTTGTATATAGGAGCAGTATTATAGTAGTTATATTCTTGTATATAGAGGCAGTATTATAGTACTTAGATTCTTGTATATAGGAGCAGTATTATAGTAGTTATATTCTTGTATATAGGAGCAGTATTATAGTAGTTATATTCTTGTACATAGGGGCAGTATTATAGTAGTTATATTCTTGTATATGGTGGTAGTATTATAGTAGTTATATTCTTGTACATAGGAGGCAGTATTATAGTAGTTATATTCTTGTATATAGGAGCATTATTATAGTACTTATATTCTTGTATATAGAGGGCAGTAGTATAGTAGTTATATTCTTGTATGTAGGAGCAGTATTATAGTAGTTATATTCTTGTATATAGGAGCAGTATTATAGTAGTTATATTCTTGTATATAGAGGCAGTATTATAGTAGTTATATTCTTGTATATAGTGGCAGTATTATAGTAGTTATATTCTTGTATATAGGAGCAGTATTATAGTAGTTATATTCTTGTACATAGGGGCAGTATTATAGTAGTTATATTCTTGTATATGGTGGTAGTATTATAGCAGTTATATTCTTGTATATAGGAGGCAGTATTATAGTAGTTATATTCTTGTATATAGGAGCATTATTATAGTACTTATTTTCTTGTATATAGAGGGCAGTAGTATAGTAGTTATATTCTTGTATATAGGGGCAGTATTATAGTAGTTATATTCTTGTATGTAGGAGGCAGTATTATAGTAGTTATATTCTTGTATGTAGGAGCAGTATTATAGTAGTTATATTCTTGTATGTAGGAGGCAGTATTATAGTAGTTATATTCTTGTATGTAGGAGCAGTATTATAGTAGTTATATTCTTGTATGTAGGAGCAGTATTATAGTAGTTATATTCTTGTACATACGGGACAGTATTATAGTACTTATATTCTTGTACATAGGAGGCAGTATTATAGTAGTTATATTCTTATATATAGGAGCAGTATTATAGTAGTTATATTCTTGTATGTAGGGGGCAGTATGAGGGCGGATTTACACGAACGTGATATACGTCCGTGCAACGCGCGTGCTTTTCTTGCGTGTCGCATGGACCTATGTTAGTCTATGGGGCCGTGCAGACAGTCCGTGACTTTTGCGCAGCGTGAGTCCGCTGCGTAAAACTCACGACATGTCCTATATTTGTGCGTTTTTCGAGCATCACGCACCCATTGAAGTCATTGGGTTGCGTGAAAATCATGCGCACCACACGGAAGCACTTCCGTGGGACGCGCGTGATTCGCGCAACAGCAGTACAACTATGAATGTAAACAGAAAAGCACCACGTGCTTTTCTGTTTACAAACATACAAACAGAGTGTCATAATGATGGCGGCTGTACGAAAAACACGCAGCCGCGCATCATATGGTGATGACACACGGAGCTGTTAAGTTCCTTTTGCGTGCGCAAAACCCAGCGTTTTTTGCGCGCGCAAAACGCACAGGCTCGTGTAAATCCGCCCTAATAGTAGTTATATTCTTGTATATAGGGGGCAGTATTATATTAGTTATATTCTTGTATTTAGGGGGCAGTATTATAGTAGTTATATTCTTGTACATAGGGGGCAGTATTATAGTAGTTATATTCTTGTATATAGGGGCAGTATTATAGTAGTTATATTCTTGTATATATGGGGCAGTATTATAGTAGTTATATTCTTGTCTATAGGGGCAGTATTATAGTAGTTATATTCTTGTATATAGGAGCAGTATTATAGTAGTTATATTCTTGTATATAGGAACAGTATTATAGTAGTTATATTCTTGTATATAGGAACAGTATTATAGTAGTTATATTCTGGTATATAGGGGGCAGTATTATAGTAGTTATATTCCTGTACATGGGAGCAGTATTATAGTAGTTATATTCTTGTATATAGGGGCAGTATTATAATAGTTATATTCTTGTATATAGAGAGCAGTATTATAGTAGTTATATTCTTGTATATAGGGGGCAGTATTATAGTAGTTATATTCTTGTATATAGCAGCAGTATTATAGTAGTTATATTCTTTTATATAGGGAGCAGTATTATTGTAGTTATATTCTTCTATATAGGGGGCAGTATTATAGTAGTTATATTCTTGTATATAGGGGCAGTATTATAGTAGTTATATTCTTGCATATAGGAGGCAGTATTATAGTAGTTATATTCTTGTATATAGGAGGCAGTATTATAGCAGTTATATTCTTGTATGTAGGGGGCAGTATTATAGTAGTTATATTCTTGTATATAGGGTAGTATTATAGTAGTTATATTCTTGTATATAGGAGCAGTATTATCGTAGTAATATTCTTGTATATAGGAGCAGTATTATAGTAGTTATATTCTTGTATATAGGGGCAGTATTATAGTAGTTATATTCCTGTATATAGGAGCAGTATTATAGTAGTTATATTACTGTATATAGGGGGCAGTATTATAGTAGTTATATTCCTGTATATAGGGGGAGTATTATAGTAGTTATATTCTTGTATATAGTGGGCAGTATTATAGTAGTTATATTCTTGTATATAGGAGCAGTATTATAGTAGTTATATTCTTGTATATAGGGGCAGTATTATATTAGTTATATTCTTGTATATAGGAGCAGTATTATAGTGGTTATATTCTTGTATATAGGGGCAGTATTATAGTAGTTATATTCTTGTATATAGGGGGCAGTATTATAGTAGTTATATTCTTGTATATAGGGTAGTATTATAGTAGTTATATTCTTGTATATAGGTGCAGCATTATCGTAGTTATATTCTTGTATATAGGAGCAGTATTATAGTAGTTATATTCTTGTATATAGGGGCAGTATTATAGTAGTTATATTCCTGTATATAGGGGCAGTATTATAGTAGTTATATTACTGTATATAGGGGCAGTATTACAGTAGTTATATTCTTATATATAGGAGGCAGAATTATAGTAGTTATATTCTTGTATATAGAGGGCAGTATTATAGTAGTTATATTCTTGTATATAGGAGCAGTAATATAGTAGTTATAGTCTTGTATATAGGAGGCAGTATTATAGTAGTTATATTCTTATATATAGGAGGCAGTATTATAGTAGTTATATTCTTATATATAGGAGGCAGAATTATAGTAGTTATATTCTTGTATATAGGGGGCAGTATTATAGTAGTTATATTCTTGTATATAGGAGGCAGTATTATAGTAGTTATATTTTTGTATATAGGGGCAGTATTATAGCAGTTACATTCTTGTATATAGGAGCAGTATTATAGTAGTTATATTCTTGTATATAGGGGGCAGCATTATAGTAGTTATATTCTTGTATATAGGGGGCAGTATTATAGTAGTTATATTCTTGTATATACGGGCAGCATTATAGTAGTTATATTCTTGTATATAGGGGCAGTATTATAGTAGTTATATTCTTGTATATATGGGGCAGTATTATAGTAGTTATATTCTTGTCTATAGGGGCAGTATTATAGTAGTTATATTCTTGTATATAGGAGCAGTATTATAGTAGTTATATTCTTGTATATAGAAGCAGTATTATAGTAGTTATATTCCTGTATATAGGGGGCAGTATTATAGTAGTTATATTCTTGTATATAGGGGGCAGTATTATAGTAGTTATATTCTTGTATATAGGAGCAGTATTATAGCAGTTATATTCTTGTATATAGGAGCAGTATTATAGTAGTTATATTCTTGTATATAGGGGGCAGTATTATAGTAGTTATATTCTTGTATATAGGGGCAGTATTATAGTAGTTATATTCTTGTATATAGGGAGCAGTATTATAGTAGTTATATTCTTGTATATAGGGAGCAGTATTATAGTAGTTATATTCTTGTATATAGGGGGCAGTATTATAGTAGTTATATTCTTGTATATAGGGGGCAGTATTATAGTAGTTATATTCTTGTATATAGGGGCAGTATTATAGTAGTAATATTCTTGTATATAGGGGGCAGTATTATAGTAGTTATATTCTTGTATATAGGAGGCAGTATTATAGTAGTTATATTCTTGTATATAGGGGCAGTATTATAGCAGTTATATTCTTGTATATAGGAGGCAGTATTATAGTAGTTATATTCTTGTATATAGGGGCAGTATTATAGCAGTTACATTCTTGTATATAGGAGCAGTATTATAGTAGTTATATTCTTGTATATAGGGGGCAGCATTATAGTAGTTATATTCTTGTATATAGGGGGCAGTATTATAGTAGTTATATTCTTGTATATACGGGCAGCATTATAGTAGTTATATTCTTGTATATAGGGGGCAGTATTATAGTAGTTATATTCTTGTATATAGGGGCAGTATTATAGTAGTTATATTCTTGTATATAGGGAGCAGTATTATAGTAGTTATATTCTTGTATATAGGGAGCAGTATTATAGTAGTTATATTCTTGTATATAGGGGGCAGTATTATAGTAGTTATATTCTTGTATATAGGGGGCAGTATTATAGTAGTTATATTCTTGTATATAGGGGCAGTATTATAGTAGTAATATTCTTGTATATAGGGGGCAGTATTATAGTAGTTATATTCTTGTATATAGGAGGCAGTATTATAGTAGTTATATTCTTGTATATAGGAGGCAGTATTATAGTAGTTATATTCTTGTATATAGGAGGCAGTATTATAGTAGATATATTCTTGTATATAGGAGGCAGTGTTATAGTAGTTATATTCTTGTGTATCGGGAGCAGTTTTATAGTAATTAAATTAATGTACATAGGGGTTAGTATTACAAAGTTTTACTCTTATTTGTTACATAAACTACAAGCACTAAAGCTAGTTAGCTTGTTCTTAAAGCGTCACTAAAAGGAACACTTCATGCAATGCTGATCATTTATTATAGTTCCTGAGGCGGCAGAACATGACACATAAACTAAAAGAACACCAAAGAAAGAATCCTTGTGTCATGCTCCGCCCCCTCATGTTTGCACTTAGTATAATGCCGTGTATCGGTTTTGCTTGTAGTGCAGGGCAGTGAAGGAGTAACCGAGTTGGAATATAGCGCCTCGCTGCAAAGCATTATGGTCCTGAATTTTACGACCGTAAGAAGACATTTTAGAAACTTTCCTGCATAAACATTATTTATGGATGGATACAGAATTTCACGCATTTATAAATAATATTTGTGTGGAAAATGCTCTTTACCAAGTGACATTTAAGCCGTCGAAAAGAATCAGTTGCAGGCGGCTCGTGTTTAATTCTCCATATTCAAGGTGAATTATATGGGGATAATAATGAGCAGAGAGGTGGAGAAGATGTTCAATCTGAAAGTGAAAAAGTTGGTTTAGTCAATTTAAATGCACTTTTTATGTTTTGCATGGAAATGATAACTATTGGTCTAGCAGTAATAACTTTCTGTGCTTATAAATTCTCTTCAGGACGAGGATAAATACAACGTTTCATCTCTTATATCCAGTTCTCGTAAAAGAGATTTTACAGTTCTTAAATTTTTTCAGTCTTCGGTATAAAACACGGGCCAGCCTCGAAGATATGAGCGATCACAAAATGAATATGAAATGCAGCTGCCCTACTTAAACCCAATGTGAATTGTCACATATTAATACCTGCAGTTGGCCAACTACATTAACACATTCACTTCCTGGGACGTTTTTGTGATAAATTCCTCATGGACTGTAAATTATTATTTTTTTTACTCTTCCCTCTTTTTTTCAAAATAGGTCCCCAAAGAAATACTGAGACCTGGTCTCACTTCCCATTCTCAAATTTACTATGCATTTATTAAATAATGTCCAGCATTACGTTTTTAGATCCCAAATTCTGTGCTGAATAATTTTCATAATATATCTGTTTTTCTGACTTGATAAGTGAGATAATTCTAACTGCCTGCAGCCACCACTAGGGGGAGATAACCATATAGAGTTATATAGCTAGTTTTGAACACAATGGGAGCAGTATAAAGCTGTAGGCAGTGAGCTCCCTCTAGTGGTGGCGTGATGGTGTCACAGCAGCCAGGGGAAGCAGTTCAGTGCTGGAACCGCCTTCTGTCATAGACCTCACTGTAGTCTTGTGCCCGGCCTGTACAATAAGTATGCCACTGGCCCCATTTTGCCGCATTGGTGAACAAGGGTGGAAACCAGTCTGAGGGCTGAACGAAATTTATTGTTATACAGTGATGTATGTTTATTTATATAGCCATATTTTCCCAAAAAATAAAGTGAAAAATCCCAGAGGACCATGCATGTCAAATAACATAATTTAAACACTTTCTAGTTTTTTTTGCCCTTTTACTTGCATGCTTGCATCAGAATCTGCATTGTTTTGTGTGAAATCCACTAATTTTTCCTGTTGCATGGGTGAGGGTGATCTAAAACAAGTCTGTGCAGCGTGGATATCCAGTCTATTGTATAGCACAGTGTTTCTCAATGTTTCTAAGCCATGTACCCCCCTACCCAATACCCTACATTACCCAAAAGTAACCCAAAGGCTATGATCATACATTGTGCAACATGTACCCCATAGAGACAACGTGTACCCCTTGGGGTACACCTACCAAAGGGCAAAGCAGACAAAACTTCCCATGACCACTTCTGAACATGTGGCTACATGTACTCCAGTGATGGTCACTTAGACATAAATCAGGTGGTTTATAGGCAACCAATACTGACCCACCATGCAGAATATTCTAAGTAAGGAAATTAAGCATGCTTGTGCTTTTTCCCAAATTGTACGACAGTCTCCTAAAATAGGGGAGATCAGACAAGTCTCATATTAAGCCTGTTAGCAGTCCCCACTAGAGGGAGCTTTCTGCACATGTATTTATATTCTTTCCATTTTATTCAATGTAAGTTGTATACATATGTATGCAGTGAGCTCCCCCTAGTGGTGGCGGCAAGCAGATAGAATGTTATTATTTATTTCTATAACTGTGTTAGGGGGAAATACCACATCTCAAGGGTTCCTGATAATGAGTCTTAAAAGTAGACAAGCAAGAAATGAACAAAAACATAAAAGATCCCAACGGGTCGCAGGCAAGTTTGATCATGTGATAATTCCTGCTCCCTACATTCATTTTGGCCGCCTTCGCCGTAGGCTAAAGTCCAACAATATTTAATTCCCATCATGTAATTTGAAAGTTGACACCAGATATTTCATCCTTGGCATGTAAACCGCTCTTCCTAAAAAAAACGGCCTCTGAGAACTTTGACTTGTGAGCGCAACGCACGTTCTGATTAAACCCGATGCCAAAATATCTCACTCGGCCTCTACTGTTTACTAACATTTCAATTTATATGGTTCATTTCGTAAACTTGGAACACGAAAAAAAAAATGGAAATGCTTCTGGGGTGCCCGGCTTGTCTGTAACCTTGACGAAAATTTCACTGAGGCGGCATAATGGTTCTTAATTGCTTAAGAGAAGGGAACGTGTTGACATTTCTTCATCGTGTGCTTGGAAAGCTGCGCAGAATTCATTATGCTAATTCAAGCATTATATACAGCAACATATTTATGGCACTGACACAAGTGATGTTTCAGGTAAAGGCCTGTGAAATGGTCTGTAAACACGGAGAATTGATTCTGAGCTCAAAGCGTCGCCGCTGTTAAAGCCACAGAAGCTACAAAGCAGATTTCCAATTTCAATTCAAGTTGTCAGATTGGGTCAGACAGTGTCAGTGAATCTGCCATCGCCCATCAGGGCCCGGCTGCTTAATATGTAAAGCAACTCCACTAGGAAGAATTAACACAGATATAGCGTTCCGGGGACCTCGCCGCGTAAAGCAATTTACGCACATAATGTAGATTGTCTGTAACGCTTAGTAAACATTAAAGATTAATAATAAAAAGAAGAATTGCGCACGTTCCGGGCCGTTTTTATTTGTCTTTTTTTTTTTTTTTTGGGTAATGTGTTCTTTAGTGACTGATTTCTCGCAGTAATAAAATGGCAGGGTGATTCCTTCTATTATAGGAAACGCTTGTCTCGCGATGGATATTTATAAACAGCTTTTCTAACAACAATGGTTGGGTAGTAACCTAATAACAATATTTTTTCTTTGCGCTTCCATGTGGAGGTGGGAGAGACAATGGGTTGCGTGGAGCACAAGGCGCCTTCTCTTTCTTTGTTGCCGTCAGTGTTTGGCACCACGTGGTATACAGGCGCAGAGCTTCATGACTGCAGGGGCCAAGGTAGGAGGCCCAACTGGTCATGGCTTCTTTGAATGTCCAGCACTAAGTTGCCCGTCCATTTTTCCCTTGTTAATTTTTTTTCTTTTTTGTAAGCTAGGAAAAAAAAAAAAAAGGAATAAAATTTTGGTAAGAAGGAATTTTTTTTTTTATTACTATTTTATTTCAATTGGTTTGTCAGTGGCAACAGGGAAAGCGTTGAGATCGCCATTGCCCTCTAGTGGTAAAGTATGTAACTACATGACATCCATTGTTATTTAATAAGCATGGCAACATGCGCTTCCTTAAAGGGTAACTAAGTGTTCAACAAACTTCTGACAAGTCATAGTGACATGTCAGAAGTTTTGATTGGTGAGGGTCCAAGCACTGAGACCCCCACCAATCGCTAAAACAAAGTGGCAGAAGTGCGCATGTGAGCGCTCAGCCGCTTAGTTTCTGTTCGGGTTTTTCCGGAAATAAATGTATCGGGTACGGACTCAATAGAAAGTCTATGAGCCCGTACTCCGATACATCGGCTTTCCAGAAAAAGCCGAACAGAAACGAAGCGGCTCAGCGCTCACTCAAGCACTTCTGCAGCTTCGTTTTATCAATTGGTGGGGGTCTCAGTGCTCGGACCCCCACCAATCAAAACTTCTGACATGTCACTATAATATGTCAGAAGTTTGTTGAATGTTTAGTTACCCTATAAAGGAATTTTCTAGGAAAAACCGATACCCTATTTCTAGTCCACATCCTGCAGAGGCGGGGTATGACACAGGGATTTTTTTTAAAAATCCCTATGTCATGCACCGCCCCTTCAGATGCTGCACTAGGAATAACACACATAAAAAAGGTCAAATGGAAAAAAAAAAATCTGGTGTAATGAACAGGGACCTTTGTCCTCCTGGACAACTCTGTTTTTAGCTGGGCACAGTTTGAGTGGGTGGGGTTTAGTTAAAAGGGGTGTGGCCTGGTCATCTTGGTCTCCAAAGAAGTTGGAGAAGGTTTCTTATGCTGCAAGCTGCCTGCCAGCCAAAACCAAATATAGATAAGGAGGGGGAGACAATGTAGGGGCCTCCTGCAACCCCTATAGAAAACGGTTCATTTCCACTCTTTGGATTGTGATATGATATAAAACAGAATAAAATTCGAGTTACATTGTGTCTCTACAATCTTGGTTTCCAAGGCCTTGTGTCGCAGTTGCATTGAGTAGCAAAACACAATATGGGTGTAAAGGGCTGATCAGATTCAGAGACCTACCTACCTAGACCTTGCCACTATTATGGGGTCCCGGGTAGGCGGTGGACCATAATGTTTAATTCTGTCTGCCTGCAGCTGCCAGTAGGGGGAGCTCACTGTATACAGATTTATACAGCTGCCATTGAGTCCAAAAGAAGATGAATACATCCTTAAGCGGTTAGCTCCCCCTAGTGGCAGATGCAGAGACATACAGGGAATGGCTACAGTAACCAATCAGAGTTCGGCTTTAATTTTGATTCCATTGGAAATTGTTATTATATCTAAGGCCTAACAAGACAGCAGACAGGCAGCAATAGCGCCACCTGCAGGAAGCAATAAAAAATAGAGAGAATGCATTTCCTAACAACAACAATAAAATATTACTATAATATATCTACTAACTAATAATTATTCCTTTAGAACAAATACGAAAACAACTGACTCCCCTTTGAATCACACAATGGAGTGTCCCAGTGTGCATCCTTTAATGCGACATGGACTATACCACTGTTCACAAATAGGGGAGTTCCGATCCTACCACAATGGGTTGAACATCACTATACCAAGTTTTGTTTTAATCCTACTTCCTTTGTGTAACTTGTCTCCAAATGTGACCCCTGTATACCGGTGTTGCCTTTCCTTGTCCCCTGAATGACCGGTATATTTCATCTGATTATCTATTATCTTGTTATTGGATATAAATTTTACAAGCTGTTGAGAGTGCGGAAAATCAATACCTTTTAAATGCTGTTTATGTGTGATTAACGGTTAATATCCTCACAAATTATTTAATGTAATAAGGTCATTTATCTTTTGCATGGGCCTGGTATTCTGCAAAGAATAATAGAATATTAAATGAGGACACAGGTAAAGAGGATATCTCAGATGCTTTTCAGCGCCAATTTTATTACCCATATCCTCTTTACAGCCACAAAGCTGCACTATGGTTATTTTATGCAAGTAATAAAATTAGCCTGAGATAGAATTAGCAGACTCCGGGCTCTTTATAGGTCAAGTCGATGCTTTATGATCCTGCGACTCCCTAGTGCTATCGTCATGAGGCTAGTTAGAGGGGTCTTTAAGCATGATTTAATATGTCCATGCTTCAGAAAATAGTTAAATAGCTAATTAAATGGAGGAGTTAATTTACATATTAATTGACCTTCCAGTAATATTTATATTGATACCTACACGGAAAGCCCGTGCCTTCATTGCCTTTCATCATAGTTAGTTTGAGCAAATATGGTGGAACTTTTTTTTTCTTTAAACTGAAGTTTCCTTTATTGTCACTGGAGAGTTTTTGAATTCCCCGGAATAGCATAGTACATCTGGCTTCCAGTTTATTCATTGCGAGAAGCCTTTTGTTGTAGAATAATTAGCTTTGCTATGAGACGGAGGCACCTAGGGGTGGAGACGGAGAGTCTATGTGCGGGGCCGGGTGGGCAACTGGAATTTTTGGATCCATGCCTGAATAAAAGCTGGAGATTATTACCATAATCATGGCCGTTGGGAGATGATACGGCCGGCATATTCGGGAAATAACTCTTATGGGCGAATGTTATCAAGTCTTTTGCTCAAATAAGGTGGCGGGAGGCTGAGGACCCCGAATGGACACATTTCGGGTCCGCATCTGAGTGAATGTTCCAGATTCCAGCTCCATACAATGTATCACCGGTAGAAGCTTCTCGTTAACATTTTTTTCCCGTCCTCTTAATAACGGGGGAGTATTATAATGTAACAATTCCTGCTGCTTTAGTGGCTTTTACATAGATTTCCAATTGAAATACATCTGCTGTGTCTTTCCGCTCGGTAATTATAACTCAAATAAATATCACCCCCACAAATCCTGAAATATAAAGAGAATTTTCTCGGAAATGTGAACAGTATTTTTTTTTTTTTATTGTTTAGTGTGGGGTTGAAAGGGTAAAGATATAGAAGGAAGACCCCCAGAGAGGGCTGCACAGCGCACATTATTACGGTGGGCTCCAAACCCCAGAACATTTATGCTTTCCGATTGAATGACTCTATAAAATGGACACCTGCCATGTCTCCTGCATGAATCATTCCCGGAGAAGCTCATACGAGTGAAGAGCAGTCACGGGTTGTTAGCTACTGATGTATCAGATACAAAGACTGCTTAGGGTTCAGTGCTCGAGCCAAATGTTAAAATGCTATCTGCTCGTGTCTATAAAACTCAACGTTACTATTACCTTATACTCTTTTATTATGGGGCAAACGCCGCAGTTTAAGGTTTAGCACTTTCACTTTAACTTATTTTTGTGAGAAGTCTGTGTATTGTGACATATATATATATCACTAAAAGATCATCTCAGCCCAGTCCTTGATGCCATGTCCCCATGACCTTGGCCAAATTTGTTATAAATTTGTATAATAATATATTACAATGTAGAAATATTCTAGTAAATAGGGGCAGTATTATAGTAGTTATATTCTAGTATATAGGGGGCAGTATTATAGTAGTTATATTCTTGTATATAGGATCAGTATTATAGTAGTTATATTCTTGTATATAGGAGCAGTATTATAGTAGTTATATTCTTGTATATAGGAGCAGTATTATAGTAGTTATATTCTTGTATATAGGGAGCAGTATTATAGTAGTTATATTCTTGTATATAGGGGGCAGTATTATAGTAGTTATATTCTTGTATATAGGAGCAGTATTATAGTAGTTATATTCTTGTATATAGGGGGCAGTATTATAGTAGTTATATTCTTGTATATAGGAGCAGTATTATATTAGTTATATTCTTGTATATAGGGGCAGTATTATAGTAGTTATATTCTTGTATATATGGGGCAGTATTATAATAGTTATATTCTTGTATATAGGGGGCAGTATTATAGTAGTTATATTCTTATATATAGGGGCAGTATTATAGTAGTTATATTCTTGTATATAGGGGCAGTATTATAGTAGTCATATTCTTGTATATAGGGGCAGTATTATAGTAGTTATATTCCTGTATATAGGAGCAGTATTATAGTAGTTATATTCTTGTATATAGGGAGCAGTATTATAGTAGTTATATTCTTCTACATAGGGGGCAGTATTATAGTAGTTATATTCTTCTATATAGGGGCAGTATTATAGTAGTTATATTCTTGTACATAGGGGTCAGTATTATAGTAGTTATATTCTTGTATATAGGGGCATTATTATAGTAGTTATATTCTTGTATATAGGGGCAGTATTATAGTAGTTACATTCTTGTATATAGGGGCATTATTATAGTAGTTATATTCTTGTATATAGGGGCATTATTATAGTAGTTATATTCTTGTATATAGGGGGCAGTATTATAGTAGTTATATTCTTGTACATGGGGAGCAGTATTATAGTAGTTATATTCTTCTATATAGGGGCAGTATTATAGTAGTTATATTCTTGTACATAGGGGTCAGTATTATAGTAGTTATATTCTTGTATATAGGAGAAGTATTATAGTAGTTATATTCTTGTACATGGGGAGCAGTATTATAGTAGTTATATTCTTGTATATGGGGGGCAGTATTATAGTAGTTGTATTCTTGTATATAGAAGCAGTATTATAGTAGTTATATTCTTGTATATGGGGAGCAGTATTATAGTAGTTATATTCTTGTATATAGGGGCAGTATTATAGTAGTTATATTCTTGTATATAGGGGCAGTATTATATTAGTTATATTCTTGTATATATGGGGCAGTATTATAATAGTTATATTCTTGTATATAGGGGGCAGTATTATAGTAGTTATATTCTTATATATAGGGGCAGTATTATAGTAGTTATATTCTTGTATATAGGGGCAGTATTATAGTAGTCATATTCTTGTATATAGGGGCAGTATTATAGTAGTTATATTCCTGTATATAGGAGCAGTATTATAGTAGTTATATTCTTGTATATAGGGAGCAGTATTATAGTAGTTATATTCTTCTACATAGGGGGCAGTATTATAGTAGTTATATTCTTCTATATAGGGGCAGTATTATAGTAGTTATATTCTTGTACATAGGGGTCAGTATTATAGTAGTTATATTCTTGTATATAGGGGCATTATTATAGTAGTTATATTCTTGTATATAGGGGCAGTATTATAGTAGTTACATTCTTGTAGATAGGGGCATTATTATAGTAGTTATATTCTTGTATATAGGGGCATTATTATAGTAGTTATATTCTTGTATATAGGGGGCAGTATTATAGTAGTTATATTCTTGTACATGGGGAGCAGTATTATAGTAGTTATATTCTTCTATATAGGGGCAGTATTATAGTAGTTATATTCTTGTACATAGGGGTCAGTATTATAGTAGTTATATTCTTGTATATAGGAGAAGTATTATAGTAGTTATATTCTTGTACATGGGGAGCAGTATTATAGTAGTTATATTCTTGTATATGGGGAACAGTATTATAGTAGTTATATTCTTGTATAGAGGGGGCAGTATTATAGTAGTTGTATTCTTGTATATAGAAGCAGTATTATAGTAGTTATATTCTTGTATATGGGGAGCAGTATTATAGTAGTTATATTCTTGTATATAGGGGCAGTATTATAGTAGTTATATTCTTGTATATAGGGGCAGTATTATAGTAATTATATTCTTGTATATAGGAGGCAGTATTATAGTAATTATATTCTTGTATATAGTGGCAGTATTATAGTAGTTATATTCTTGTATATAGGAGGCAGTATTATAGTAGTTATATTCTTGTATATAGGGGGCAGTATTATAGTACTTATATTCTTGTAGATAGGGGGCAGTATTAAGGTATTTATTTCCCTGTATATATGGGTTACTATTACAGTAGTAATATTCTTGTCCATAGGGGGCAGTATCTATAGTTTTATTTATAAAATCTGCTACGTTATAATGATTATAATGTTGTCCAGAAGTGGACATAGTATACATTTATTCATTGACAAAAGTGTTATAGTAGTAATATATTTGTTTATATGTGGCAAGATATTCTGACCTATATATGTAATGGAATTCTAAAAAAGTTAACAAACAATATATTCTTAATTTATGCCCCCCAGAATTTGTTGAACCATTGATGTTAATATTATTGCGTCATTACCCTTCAAATCTAATCAGAACCAGGGCCCGCTGGAATTGGGAGGTCCATCATGATCAGAGTAAAAATGTTCTGCAGCTTTCTAGAAAAAAAACTGGGAAGATTGGGGGTTCACTGTGACTCTATTGCCCAAGGGCCAACATACACCCTGAGCTAATCCTTCTTCATAGGCCATGCTGCTGCAACATACAGTATTGAGCCTGACTTATGCAGTGTGTGGGGCCTCAGAGTGATCTCATCCCTGTAACGGAGTATCAAGAATGTTAATATTTGGGATATGCATGAATACGCAGTTAGAAGATGACCTCCAAAATGTCCTTGTTATGCGATCATCTTTCCTTACTATTCCAGCTCCCCTAACTAAACTGTATTACACTTGAATTAACTGAATGCGTGGGATGCAACTAAGGCTGGGTTCACGCGACCTATTTTCAGGCGTAAACAAGGCGTTTTACGCCTCAATTTACGCCTGAAAACACGGCTCCAATACGTCGGCAAACATCTGCCCATTCATTTAAATTGGTTTGCCGATGTACTGTGCCGACGACCTGTAATTTTACGCGTCGCTGTCAAAAGACGGCGCGTAAAATATCAGCCTCGTCAAAAAAGTGCAGGACACTTCTTGGGACGTAATTGGAGCCGTTTTTCATTGAATCCAATGAAGAACAGCTCCAAATTACGTCCGTAATTGACGCCTCGCAAGACACGCGAGTACGAGCAATTACGTCTGAAATTACGGAGCTGTTTTCTCCTGAAAACAGCTCCGTAATTTCAGACGTAAATGCAGTTATCGTGTGCACATACCCTTAGGCTGCGTTCACATCTGCGTTGTGGCTTCCGTCCTAGCGTATCCTTCAGGGGACCACAAGAACGGAAGTTAACGTTTACGTCAAAATACCCATTGATTTAAATTTCAGTTGTGCTCAGTAAGGGTATGTTCACACGGCCTATTTACGGACGTAATTCGGGCGTTTTTGCCCCGAATTACGTCTGAAAATAGCGCTTCAATAGCGCTGACAAACATCTGCCCATTGAAAGCAATGGGCAGACGTTTGTCTGTTCACACGAGGTGTAATTTACGCGCCGCTGTCAAAAGGCGGCGCGTAAATAGACGCCCGCGTCAAAGAAGTGACCTGTCACTTCTTTGGCCGTAATTGGAGCCGTTATTCATTGACTCCAATGAATAGCAGCGCCAATTACGCCCGTAATTGACGCGGCGTTCAAGCGCCTGCACATGCCGTTACGGCTGAAAAAACGGGGATGTTTTCAGGCTGAAACATCCCCGTAATTTCAGCCGTAACGGACGCCCTCGTGTGAACATACCCTCAGGGTTAGTTTACACTGAGTTTTTTTACATGTTTTTTGACGCGGATACCGTGCCGGAAAATGTGCCAAAAAACGGCCGAAAATGCCTTCCATGGATTTCAATGGGAGGCGGAGGCATTTTTTCCCACGAGCTGAAAAAACGGCTCGGGGTGGAAAAAGACTGGACCAACCCTATCTTCGGGCGTTTACGTCTCTGACCTCTCATTAACATCAATAGGAGGCAGAGAAAGCGTATTCTGCGGCGTTTTTTCCCCGCGGCGCTCAATGGCCGCAGGCGAAAAATATAGTGAAAAATTCAGCGAAAATCGGCGTGCAGACAGAGGAAAATCTGCCTCAAAATTCTAAACTGAATTTTGAGGCAGATTTTCTGCCTGCAAAAAAATCTGTGTGAACCCGGCCTGAGGCTCTGTTCCGTCAGGTTTTCGTTTTTTTGACAGAAGAAATACCATAGTCTGCTGCGCTATTGTTTCTTTAAAAAATGATGGAAACGTGGAGGAAAGGAACTTTCCGTTTTTTTTTTAGCATTGAAGTCAATGGATGACGGATACAAACTGATATGCCATCCCGTTTGTATTAGTTATGCATTACGTTTAACTGACCCATTTTTTGTCTGCACCAGCGCAGGCTAAAAATGAAAGCGAGAAAGATGCAAAGATAAAAATGGATCCATTAAAAACGGAGTATAACTGATGACAACCTGACACAAACGGAAAGAAAAGAGTAAGGTCTCATTCAGACGTGGCGGAATTTCTGTTGAGTTGCGCTGTGGACAGTCCGCAGTGGAATTCTGCAGCGGGCGTTTTTAACATTTATTTCTATACATTTTTAGGAAATTTAGTTCAGTCGTTGCAGAAAATAACTGTGCGGAATTTTCCCTCCGCAGCCGCTCATGACGTTGCGGAGAAGAAGCGGAATTTCACTACGGATTTCAGCCTTTGCAATGCAAAAACTGAAATCTGTGGCAAGTCCGCTGTGATATCTGCAACGTCTGAATTACCTGTCAAATATGCAAATGTTGCTGCAAATACGCAAAGAATCTGCAGCAACATTTTCAGCGGAAAAATTCTGCTACGTCTGAAAACGGCCTTAGATTTTTTGACGGATCCAGTAAACTGATCCGTCAAAAAAGAATAATATTTTACCTTCAGTTGCATTCCGTCAGTCTGTCAGTTTTTTATTTTATTTCAATGGATCTGATAAAACGGAATCCACAATGCAGATGTGAACGCAGCCTTAGAAAACACTTTATTCACACTTATGAAATTGTATTTCAAGTTCAAAGAAGAGCCTTGATGCCTTTCCTGAAAAATACAATATTACAGGTAATGAGTACCAGATTCTGGATCCAGGGATATTCAGATTTTCAGATTTAGAGTCAGGGAGGAATTTTTACCCTAAGGGCATGGCCAGACGTGGCGGAATTGCTCTGGAATTCTGCTGCGGCCAGTCCCCTGCGGAAATCCGCAGCGTACACGTTTCTCCATTGCTTTCCACAGCTTTTTAGTTAGGTTCGTTTACACGTTGCGGAAAACTCTGCTGCGGACCTTAGGCTGCGGTGCGGAATTTGGTGTCCGCAGCATACAATGGTTGTTGCGGACGTGTAGCGGACTTGTTGCGGACTCATTGCGGAATTTCTGCATTGACTTCAATGGAGAGTCACAATTCCGCAATGAAGTCCGCAGCTGTCATGTACATGTTATGTGTGTTGCGGAGCGTATTGGTTTTACTAACATGACATTTCTTCATTCTGGCTGGACCTATGTATTTCTAGGTCTACAGCTAGACTGAGGAAGTCAATGGGGCTTCTGTAATTACGGGTGACTACGTGTGTGTACCCGTAATTACGGGAGCGTTGCTAGGCGAGTATGAATTTCTTTTTACTTTTACTAGGGAAAGTGCTGAGCCTTCTCTCTATCCTGCACTGATAGAGAGAATGGAAGCCCTCTTCACCTCAATACGCAACGGCTAATCCGCATCAATTTAATGCCCATTTTAGGCAAAGCCGCAACAGAATCTGCAACGCAGATTATGTGCGGCATAGATGCGGACAGAGTATGCAGAACTCCGCCACGTCTGGTCATGCCCTAATGAGGCAATTGGCATCAACCTCATGGGAGTTTCGCTTTCCTCTGGATTAACATGGTGGGATTATAGGTTGGACTTGATGGAACGGTGTCTATATTCAACCTTATCAACTATGTAACTATGTATTTATAATTGACTTTAACAAATATTTTCAAGCATTGGGTGTGATGTTTTTTATTTCCTTCGTCAATAGTCTTTCACAGTTACATTCTTGCCATTCGCTGTTTTACAGGCTTGGAGACATCATTTCTATCCCTTGCAGAGATTTCACACTGTGTATAATTTTAGTACAAGTTCAATAAAACAAATAAAACATTCTTAATTTAGAGATCATTTGTATTACAGCCGGGTCTCATGTACTCTTTGGATTGATATATAGGACAGATTAAGATTAATAACAAGGGAATTATCATGAAAAATGTTGTCAGTACTTTTTTTAGCTGTAGTTCTCATTTACATCATTAACTAAATTATGGTATAGTGAACTGGTTAAGACAATATATAAATATTTGATTTTACTTTATGTCACTCACATCAAAATGGGGCACAGATTTGATATTTTTCCTGCCCTTACCTTCCTTCAACCACCTTCCTAAATATTTTTCTTTTTTTTAAATTTCATATTATCTCTTCCTACCTTTTTTTTACCTTTCTCCCTCCTTCATTCCTTCTCCCTTTCGTCCTTAATCCTTCCTTACTCCCTCCTTCCATAATGATTTTTTTTTTACTATCCCTTTCCTGCCTTTTTCTGACCTTTCACCTTTACTCTCTCACTTCCTTGCTCACATCCACCCCTTCTTCCTACCTTCCTTTGATCCTCTGTGTCTCTTTTCCTTCATCCCATTCTTCTTTTCTCTCCATCTTTTCTTTCACACCGCTGCCGGTCGACGCGAAAATCACGGCCGTGCACATGGCTACAGTCGTGTGCATGAGGCCTTTCTTTCTCTTTTATCTTTCTTTCTTTATTTCTTTCTATTTCTTTCTTTCTTTCTTTTTTACTTCCCTCATCCTTTCCTTCCTTCCTTCCTTCCTTCCTTCCTTCCTTCCTTCCTTCCTTCCTTTCGTTCTTTTTTTTTCTTTCTTTCTTTCTTTCTCTTTCTCTTTTTCTCTTATTTTTTCCCTCCTTCCTTCCTTCTTTCTTTCTCTTTCGACTTTCTTTTTTCTTTCTTTCTTTCTTTTTTTCCCCTTCTCTCTCTCTTTCTTTCTTTTTTTCTTTTCTTCTATCTTTCTTTTTCTTTTTTTCCCCTTCATTCCTTCCTTATTTCCTTCCTTCCTACTTTCCTTAATTTTTCTTCTTTCCTTCTTTCTTTCTTTTTCTTTCTTTCTTTCTTTCTTTCTTTCTTTCTTTCTTTCTTTCTTTCTTTCTTTCTTTCTTTCTTTCTTTCTTTCTTTCCCTACCGTGTTTTCTTCTCCTTTTTCTTGTCCTTTCTTCCTCTCTCTTCCTTACTCCCCTCCTCCTTCCTACTTTCCTTTTCTTTCTCCCTATAATTGTGTTAATAGGTAAAATGCTGTAATTCTAGTTTTCATTACTTTTATGGCTTTACTAAATCTTCCTTAGGGCATGGCCACACGTGGCGGAATTCTTCCGCAACTGTCCGCATCAATGCCACACAGAATCTGCGTTGTGGATCTGCCCAAAATGTGCAGTAAATTGATGCGGACTAGCTGCTGCGTATTGCGGTGAAAGTACTTCCCTTCTCTATCAGTGCAGGATAGAGAGAAGGGACAGCCCTTTCCCTAGTGAAAGTAAACAAATTTCATACTTACCGGCCGTTGTCTTGGTGACGCGTCCCTCTTTCGGCATCCAGCCCGACCTCCCTGGATGACGCGGCAGTCCATGTGACCGCTGCAGCCTGTGATTGGCCTGTGATTGGCTGCAGCCTGTGATTGGCCTGTGATTGGCTGCAGCCGTCACTTAGACTGAAACGTCATCCTGGGAAGCCGGACTGGAAGAAGAAGCAGGGAGTTCTGGGTAAGTATGAACTTCTATTTTTTTACAGGTTGATGTATATTGTGATCGGTAGTCACTGTCCAGGGTGCTGAAACAGTTACTGCCGATCGCTTAACTCTTTCAGCACCCTGGACAGTGACTATTTACTGACGTCTCCTAGCAACGCTCCCGTCATTACGGGAGCCCCATTGACTTTCTCAGTCTGGCTGTAGACCTAGAAATACATAGGTCCAGCCAGAATGAAGAAATGTCAAGTTAAAAAACCAATACGCTCCGCAGCACACATAACATGTGCATGACAGCTGCGGACTTCATTGCGGAACTTAGAATCTCCATTGAAGTCAATGGAGAAATTCCGCAATGAGTCCGCAAACAGTCCGCCACACGTCCGCAACAACCATTGTATGCTGCGGACACCAAATTCCGCACCGCAGCCTATGCTCCGCAGCGGAATTGTCCGCAACGTGCAAACGAACCCAACCACAAAGCTGTGGAAGGCAACGGGAGAAACGGGTCCGCTGCGGAATTCTGCTGCGGAGTGTCCGCAGTGGAATTCCAGAGCAATTCCGCTACGTGTGGCCATGCCCTTAGGCCCACGTCTTGTGTCTCTATTGCAATCCTAACCGTTATTTTAAAGTTTCCTAGAAACTTTTAGCTGTAAATTGTGTCTTTTCTATTATACAGCGCAGCTTAGTAAAGTATGAAAACATTTCAGAGTGCGGCAGAACAGGTGACGGGTGATATAGGATTTGTGTGACGCTCCTGAAGATTCGCATTAGCTGCATAAATTTCATTCTGATAATGCTGAGCCAAGGGCATGAGAGGGCAATCTCAAGAAATATTCTTGGAAATCCAGAAATATGAAAGTCGCCGAATAAGATTTTTTTTGGGGGCAGATAAATTACTAGTGACCTGGATTTTAGTAATTCATTTCAAAACTGAAAAATGTTCCTGGAGACGGCGCCGGCAATGCCTTGTACTAAACGCAGATTTTTTTTATACTTGTCCTTATTCATGACTCCTACCCAGTTTATTCTGGGGCAGATAATCGAGTTGTGACATTAAAATACTCTAATAAATAGTTTTTCTATGGAATAAATGATTTTATGATAACTATAATTTTCTTGGACTGCGGTTGCATTATCTGATATTTATTCAGGACCAGACTGCAGAAAAATGTTGTGTTATTTAAGAAACTTAATTTACAGATACAGAGTAAAGATATTTTTATAATACTGCCCCCTATATACAAGAATATAACTACTATAATACTGTCCTATATATAAGAATATAACTACTATAATACTGCCCCCTATATACAAGAATATAACTACTATAATACTGCCCCTATATACAAGAATATAACTACTATAATACTGCTCCTATATACAAGAATATAACTACTATAATACTGCTCCTATATACAAGAATATAACTACTATAATACTGCCCCCTATATACAAGAATATAACTACTATAATACTGCTCTTATATACAAGAATATAACTACTATAATACTGTCCCATATATACAAGAATATAACTACTATAATACTGCCCCTATATACAAGAATATAACTACTATAATACTGCCCCCTATATACAAGAATATAACTACTATAATACTGCCCCCTATATACAAGAATATAACTACTATAATACTGCCCCTATATACAAGAATATAACTACTATAATACTGCCCCCTATATACAAGAATATAACTACTATAATACTGCCCCTATATACAAGAATATAACTACTATAATACTGCCCCCTATATACAAGAATATAACTACTATAATACTGCCCCTATATACAAGAATATAACTACTATAATACTGCTCCTATATACAAGATTATAACTACTATAATACTGCCCCCAATATACAAGAATATAACTACTATAATACTGCCCCTATATACAAGAATATAACTACTATAATTCTGCCCCTATATACAAGAATATAACTACTATAATACTGCCCCCTATATACAAGAATATAACTACTATAATACTGCCCCTATATACAAGAATATAACTACTAGAATACTGCTCCTATATACAAGATTATAACTACTGTAATACTGCCCCCAATATACAAGAATATAACTGCTATAACACTGCCCCTATATACAAGAATATAACTACTATAATACTGATCCCTATATACAAGAATATAACTGCTATAATACTGCTCCTATATACAAGAATATAACTACTATAATACTGCCCCTATATACAAGAATATAACTACTATAATACTGCCACTATATACAAGAATATAACTACTATAATACTGCCTCCTATATACAAGAATATAACTACTATAATATTGCTCCCTATATACAAGAATTTAACTACTATAATACTGCCCCCTATATACAAGAATATAACTACTATAATACTGCCCCCTATATACAAGAATATAACTACTATAATACTGCCTCCTATATACAAGAATATAACTACTATAATACTGCCTCTATATACAAGAATATAACTACTATAATACTGCCCCCTATATATAAGAATATAACTACTATAATACTGCCCCTATATACAAGAATATAACTACTATAATACTGCTCCTATATACAAGAATATAACTACTATAATACTGCTCCTATATACAAGAATATAACTACTATAATACTGCTCCCTATATACAAGAATATATCTACTATAATACTGCTCCCTATATACAAGAATATAACTACTATAATACTGCTCCTATATACAAGAATATAACTACTATAATACTGCCCCTATATACAAGAATATAACTACTATAATACTGCCCCCTATATACAAGAATATAACTACTATAATACTGCCCCTATATACAAGAATGTAAAGACTATAATACTGCTCCTATATACAAGAATATAACTGCTATAATTCTGCCCCTATATACAAGAATATAACTACTATAATACTGCCCCCTATATACAAGAATATAACTACTATAATACTGCCCCTATATACAAGAATATAACTACTAGAATACTGCTCCTATATACAAGATTATAACTACTGTAATACTGCCCCCAATATACAAGAATATAACTGCTATAATACTGCCCCTATATACAAGAATATAACTACTATAATACTGATCCCTATATAAAAGAATATAACTGCTATAATACTGCTCCTATATACAAGAATATAACTACTATAATACTGCCCCTATATACAAGAATATAACTACTATAATACTGCCACTATATACAAGAATATAACTACTATAATACTGCCTCCTATATACAAGAATATAACTACTATAATATTGCTCCCTATATACAAGAATTTAACTACTATAATACTGCCCCCTATATACCAGAATATAACTACTATAATACTGCCCCCTATATACAAGAATATAACTACTATAATACTGCTCCCTATATACAAGAATATAACTACTATAATACTGCCCCTATATACAAGAATATAACTACTATAATACTGCCCCTATATACAAGAATATAACTACTATAATACTGCCCCCTATATACAAGAATATAACTACTATAATACTGCCCCTATATACAAGAATGTAACTACTATAATACTGCTCCTATATACAAGAATATAACTACTATAATACTGCCCCTATATACAAGAATATAACTACTATAATACTGCCCCTATATACAAGAATATAACTACTATAATACTGCCCCCTATATACAAGAATATAACTACTATAATACTGCCCCCTCTGTTTTACAGACAATAATATAATTACTCTTAGTTTATAATTCTGCCCTCTGGAGAAACTTTATAGCTGGTTGTTCTTTTGAGAAAGCGTCAACTTTTTTCTGCATTGGCCACTTTGAAAAATAGAAAACTTGAACAAGTCTATGGCAGGTCGTAGTGTCACAGATGGGGGATCCCAGCCTTTAGCATAAAGAAAACCACAAGAAAGTCGAAATGTTTTAATATGTGAACTGAAATGTAAATCTTTGAATACTTTATTTTTTTTTATAAAACTTTGTTTCATGGTATTTTATGCAACTTTTTAATTGTTTTTATTTTTAAAAAAAACTTTACCTTTTTAGATACAGCTTCTATGTACTCTGGGTACATAGAAGCTGTATTTTGCATTTAAACCTGAATCCGCGGGACTGAGGGCTAAGGCTGGATTCACACGAGCATGTTCGGTCCGTAGAGGACGGAACGTATTTTGGCCGCAAATCCCGGACCGAACACAGTGCAGGGAGCCGGGCTCCTAGCATCATAGTTATGTACGATGCTAGGAGTCCCTGCCTCGCTGCGGGACAACAGTCCCGTACTGTAATCATGTTTCAATGGCCGCGGGCGAAAAACGGCGCGATAATCGCCGCGAAAATCGGCATGCAGGGAGAGGAATATCTGCCTCAAAGTTCCAAACGGAATTTTGAGGCAGATATTCCTCCCCCAAAATACTCCGTGTGAACATAGCCTTAGGCCCTGTTCACAGAGTTTGTTTGAAGGCGGAAAAATCTTCAGGAATTTTGAGGCAGATTTTGAACTGCGGGTAGAACACGTTTCACTGCGTTTTTCGCCCACGCCCATTGAGCCCCACCGGGCAAAAATCGCTGTGAAGAACGTGATCTCTGCCTCCCATTGATGTCAATGGGAGGTCAGAGACGGAAACACCCAACGTAAGGGCACGTCGCTTCTTTTTCCCGCGAGCGTTATCTGCAATGGGAGGCGATTTCGGTCATTTCTTGGCACTGTTTCAGCACCAAAATACTCAGTGTGAACTAGCCCTTAGTATAGTGACCTCATATAGTGACCTCATATGTGATACAGCATGGACTTTTTGCAGTGCATTTTTTCTCCCAGTAAAATGAATGCCAAAAAATGCCCCCAAAAATTTCACCCCCATGGCCTACTGCAATGGGTTAAGGACCTTTTACTCTGGGAAATTATGGGGTAGACAAGCGTTTGTAGAACGCTCATTGCCGATAATTGTCCTGTGTAAACAGGGCAGCGATCAGCAGATGAATGAGCAAACACTCGATCATCTGCTGATCGTATCAATCTAAAAAAACTGAAATATTATCGTTGTTGGCAGCGCGTCTTGTGTGTTAACAGGGGGACGCACTGCCGACATGATAATAATGTATGGAGACTGTAACGACCGCTCATCCCCATACATAGCTCCTTGTGACAGGAGCAAACGAGCTGCGATCAACGAGCTGTCTCGGTGATCGGCGCTGGTTGCACCGGCCGGTGTAATAGGGCCTTTACAGCACGTGTATCTTGGGCGTTTCCCTCCTAAAGTCAGCAGTTTGGAGCCTTTAAAGGTTATTACTAGGTTTGCAGTAGCTGCTGCTTATATTATGCACATAGTAGACTGTTCCTTTAAGTGCACCGGGAGGGTTTCTGTGCCCCCGGATTTTATAGCAGATCTTACCGGTATTCTTGCATGCAGTTTTGTAATTCATTCTGAACAATCCACTTAAACCTTTTTTCAATGGCATGATTTTATTAGAGTCAGCTCACTGGACTTCCCCAAAAAGGTATTTAAGATCAAATAAAACCCAGTGCTTGGAAAAATATCATTACAATATGAAAGCAGTTAGGAAAACATTAGTACTGCAAAGTTTTATTTCAAATGCCTGAGCCTGCTATAACCTAGGGATCGCATTTGCGCTTCCTGAGACACAGATTAAATGGAATTATTTCCCCTGTGCACAAAAACACAACATGAATACAAATGGGATGAATTCTACTATTGTGCTATAGCCCCCCCTTAAACTTAAGGCCATTACATGATGTAATGATGTCACATGACACAATAGGTGTGACATCATTGCCTGTCACCTGTTGTATAAATCAGGTGCATTGATTCATTTACAAGCCGTATGACTCATGTAAGCAGCAGACAGGTACAGAATAATGGCAGGTCCACGTGATGGGTCTTATGAAGATCTTAAAAGGTCGTTCCCATCATAGACATTTTTTGCATATAAGGCAATGAGAGAAGAAAAATTGTATGATTAAGAATCCTAGAGGTTTGAAACGCGTAAGCGTGGTCCCGGGATTATCATTTTAATTGCTTTGTTTTTAAAATGACCAAATAAAACCAATTTTTTTTTTTTTACAAGAGTGCTGGATATACCATTTTTCTTCTCTCATTGCCTTGTATACCTGCTGTCGACTCAGGACATCTCTTGGGATATCTCCGAGCACCTTTATCATTCGCAACGTGGTCTTGACAAACGCATGGACTAACACAGTGGAAACGCGGTGAGCGAACCTTTGTTAATTTTTTCTATTTTTTCTATTTTTTGCATTTACACAGGATTTACCATCAATGTCTGATAGGGGGAGGCCCCACCTCTAGAATCCACACCCGTCTCTGTTCCCGCTGGCCCTCGGATCCAGATGGAGAATGAATCTAGAGGCGTCTCTATTTATTTCAATGGAAGTTATGGAAACAGCCGAGCACGCTTGCAAAACTGTTACACTGTCTAGCGGGGGCCGGAAGGGGCGATGCTTGACTTCTCTATTTAGTGTTCTTTGTGGTGAACCCCCAGGCCCTGCATTAAGTATAAACCAATCTATTAGTTTTGCCTAGAGTGTCCCTTTAATGTGTACACCTTTGAACACCATTTCAGTCACGGCCTGTATTATAGCCCACAATTCTTCAGGCTTTAGTCCTGAAGACTCCCAGAATTCCTCTATGCAGAGCTTCATTTTCCACTTACTAAATAACAATAATATCACTGAGACCTCTCCCTATTTATTCACTAGAGTGGTGACATCACTGAGAATGCAGCCTATTCATTCACTACAGCCTGGTTACATCACTAAGAATGCAGCCTATCTATTCACTAGAGACCGGTGATATCACTGAGAATACAGCCTATCCATTCACTAGATTGGTGACATCACTGAGAATGCAGCCTATCCATTCACTAGAGACAGGTGACATCACTGAGAATGCAGCCTATCCATTCACTAGAGTGGTGACATCACTGAGAATGCAGCCTATCCATTCACTAGAGTGGTGACATCACTGAGAATGCAGCCTATTCATTTACTACAGCCTGGTTACATCACTAAGAATGCAGCCTATCTATTCACTAGAGACCGGTGACATCACTGAGAATGCACCATATCCATTCCATTCACTACAACCTGGTTACATCACTGAGAATACAGTATATCCCTTTACTAGAGAACAGTGACATCATTTTACCTATCCAATTTACGAAAGATCGGTGACATCACTGAGAATGCAACTTATCCATTTACTATAGACTGGTGACATCACTGAGAATTCAGCCTATCCATTCACTAGAGTGGTGACATCACTGAGAATGCAGCCTATCCATTCACTAGAGTGGTGACATCACTGAGAATGCAGCCTATCCATTCACTAGAGTGGTGACATCACTGAGAATGCAGCCTATCCATTTACTACAGCCTGGTCACGTCACTAAGAATGCAGCTTATCAATTCACTAGAGACCGATGATATCACTGAGAATGTAGCCTATCCATTCACTAGAGACCGGTGATATCACTGAGAATGCAGCCTATCCATTCACTAGAGACCGGTGACATCACTGAGAATGCAGCCTATCCATTCACTAGAGTGGTGACATCACTGAGAATGCAGCCTATTCATTTACTACAGCCTGGTTACATCACTAAGAATGCAGCCTATCTATTCACTAGAGACCGGTGACATCACTGAGAATGCATCATATCCATTCCATTCACTACAACCTGGTTACATCACTGAGAATACAGTATATCCCTTTACTAGACAACAGTGACATCACTGAGAATTTCGCCTATCCATTCACTACAACCTGGTGACATCACTGAGAATACAGTATATCCCTTTACTAGAAAACAGTGACATCACTGAGAATTTCACCTATCCAATTACGAAAGATCGGTGACATCACTGAGAATGCAACTTATCCATTTACTATAGACTGGTGACATCACTGATAATGCAGCCGATCCATTCGCTAGAGACGAGTGACATCACTGTTAATGACGTCACAATTAATCGCAGCCTTATTAATATATATTCAGTCCACTAAATGTCTTCCTCCTCTGTCCACACAGTGCTTCAGCGACAGGTTAATTTTATGAACTGAAATCGGAGAAGATGAAGGGGGCAGAGCGCACGCCATTGCTCACAGACACTCACCCGGCTTTGCATTACTCTCGTACGACATTTATAACTCGCCGCTCTGATCAGGCTACAACTTACTACCCAGATTACTTTTCTAAGTAGGAATATGTTTAAAAAGTAAAATCTTTATAGCTTCTTAAAACGCGTGGCGCTCCGTGATAAATTTTCGTATTTTGACTGTTAATATGTTTGAATGAAAATTATTTATACATTTCGGTGTGGTTGAGCGCTTTTCATTTGATTGCTGCCGGTGGGAATAAAAGCAGAATAGCAGGAAATGTGGATGTCACGCCGTGATGTATACCCAGATTATGAAATGATAGCGATTCAGATGAACACCACGTAAAGTCATTTGCATCAAACTATGACAACTGCAATTCCTGACAAGGCCTCTTAGTTTTTGGGGATAATATCATCGTACGGCAATCTAATCTAGCGGCGGCGGCGCGGCTTTTTAATGCATTTAAAAATCAGGCAATGGAAGAATTCCTGAGTGTTGTCATTCGCTGCTGCACAGAGGACTACAGATGATATTAGATTTAAACATATGCACGTATGATAAGATGCCCGCCATTCATCAACACGCTTAGTCACGGATAGGCAGAGATAGCGCGAATCCGATATTACCGCCATATGTGCTGGAGAATAAAGACGTGATAATATAAATGGTATTCCAGGCTGCTACAAGTAAATATACAGAGTGCAGCCTGCCTGGAAAACCAGCAATTTGCAGCAATATAAGAAAACCATGGTGCATAGAGGCTTAGATTTGATTGAAATATATTGAGTCTGCAATTACAGGCCATGCGTTGTGTGGGGTGTAGGTTAGAGACAAGTCATCTCTGGTTTGTGGGACTACAAGTCACAGCATGGCCTGGCAGGGGTTAATTGTTTAAGCGGCTTTGTTCAGATATGCAAATATTGAGAACTGCAGAATGCTCTGTGCTGCCACCTGCTGGACAGGACTGGTTATACAGTTCTCCAATCTGCATGTATTTTAATATTGTGAAATTCTTGGAGCTCGTGATATTATCTTATATTATACATTATCTCTACTAAAGTGCAGGAGATAGATCCAGGGATTTATTCTGATATATTTCCACAGGATAGATCATCAGTGTATGATCGGAGGGGGTCCGACCCCCAGACCCTACACCGATCAGCTGCTTTGGCTTCCTCCGGGCATCGGATATCCATTCACGGAATAGCGACCGAGCTGCAGTACTGTTCAAGTGAATAGGAGCTGAGTTGCTGTATTGCAGCACGGCCGCTATGCAGTAGTCAGAGCCTTCAGCTTCCGGCATGGACATCCGGTGCCGGAGGCAGCCAGTGCACCTGATCGGTGCGGGGTCCGATTGTTGGACCCCCACCAATCATATACTGATGATCTATCCTGTGGATAGGTCATCAGTTGCCCGTGTGTGGACAACTCTTTAAAGTTTGGAGATTTTCCCATAGTATGTGACAAACATAAAGTCAAAATGTGATATGAACAAAGCCTGAGACATTGCTGTTCCTTACGCCTACAGTTTTGCCATATATTTGCGCCAAAAAAATGGTGCACGTCAATGGTGTATTTGGAGCATTTCTTGACTCCTCTTAGCCATTTTTGTTAAAACTGTCCAGGCAGCCGAAAGAGTGTCTTAAACTTTGGCCCACATTTATCAATGTATTTGCGCCTTTTTTTTTGGCACATTTTATTCCAAAATAGCGTGTGACATATTTACCATTTGCGCCAAAAATTTTGAGCTATTTGCAACACGCATGTTAGTTTGTAAACGTGGAGTAAAAAGTGGACATGACTTACTACTTTACCAGGACATAGACACATTCATGAAATATATTTTATTTTAAAAAAGTTACAAAAAAGTTGCAAATGAGAAAAAAAGTTGAATCTCTACATTATACAGACCCTGGCATAGAAAAAGCCGAGTAATGTTAGATACAGACGCAGTCATAAATTTGTCGCAACATATATCAATAAAGTAGCTGAGCTTGAATTGCCAATATTCTACAGTATATCCCACATGTATCAATGTATTTGTGGCAGTTTTTGGCATAAACTGTAACAATAATTCTGCAGATAATCGTTCGTGCCAAAACTGCGCAAAACGTTCACTTTTTAGTCCCCACTTACAAAAACGTAAAAATGTGGGCGTGATCACAATGGAGTGGGCGTGTTCTCCATGAATAGGATACATTTATTTAGGTGAAAGCCAGAAATTGGCACAATTTTGGTCTCAAAATGATGCCAGGCCTTTTAATTCCATACATATATATATATACTTTTTTTATTTTTTTTTAAAAACAACAGCACCCATAGAACTGGGCGCCACTGCATGTAAACATTGCAGCGGCGCTCAGTCCGTACGTGGTCTCTTCCTCCTCTATATATAGTCCTTATGTGACACATCCACAATGGAGTAATTTTTTCTATGCCATGTACTGGGGGGGGGGGGGCATGTACGGACTGAGCGCATTCTCTTCTTGGCTGAGAAATGGAGGATTCAGTCCCATGTAACGCCAGCCCCCATTATAAAGGGAGAAGCTAGAACTTGGGCGAAACACGACAAATAAATAATAGATCAATCAGAAGGTCCATCAAACAGGGGAGCGAAGACACCCAGTCATTAGGAGCGGCCATAAAAGTTGGGGTGTATAAAAGAATGGGGTGTAATATAGAAGTTCAGCTGCTATAAGGGGGTCACTAAGTGCGGATCTGGCATTGGGTGCCATATATGAGAGGCCTCCAGTACCATCTATTCCTAATGTATGAATATTGGTTCCTCAAAGTCAGACTATGGGGAATATTAGCATTTATGTAAATTATTCATCTCCTTCCCGAGAAATCAGGGGAATGATCTCTTCAGAATTGTAAGGTGACAATCTAGCGGGCGGCAGAAAGGGAAGGCTGTCATTTTTTCTTCAATTACAAAAGGCAAATATTTATTATTTATAAGTATTCACCTTGTATAGGCTTAAATGTTATTTATGAACCTGTTGCATAGTGATTTCCAATGTAACTCATTATTTTTAGCCTTAGGGTGTTGTAAAGGAGCCTGCCTGTATTTAATGGTGCTCTGTTAGGCAGCGCAATTACACTGTAATCATTATGTAAAATGTGCTATTAATTAAACCAATTTCTGCTTAGAACATTCTCTTCTGCAGGGCTTAATCTTAATCTTCCAGCATCCTTCACGCAGTTTTTCATGAATTAACCCGCTCGCTGACAGATAAAGACCTGGGCGGCTATATCAATGATGTCCACATTTTATCATAGGCCTATAAGTTACAAGTATAAAAGTATAAAGTCTATGTCATAGATCAAGGTGGTAAGGAGGGCAGAAGAAGACTTGAAGGACCACATTTGGTCCATGAGGCAACAGTTGGACAGACGGTGGACCTCATGGACCTCACGGACTAGCCAGAGGGTAACGTGAAGCTCCTGGACCCTAAGGCCTCATGCACACCACCGTATTGGTTCTGCGGCCCTCAAAACCACCGGTCTGTTGCGGTCCGTGGGACCACAAAAAACCCTTGTCGTGCCTCCGTGTGTCATATGGACTCACAGATCAACAACAATTCATCAGTATTGGTGGTTCCGCAAATCCAGACCGCAAAATGGCGTCCTGAGTTTTTGCGTTCCGGATTTGTGGCCCCCGCACCGATCCATGTAGATCATAGTCGTGTGCATGGGGCTGTAGAAAAGAATGGGTCCGCAATTTATCCGCAAAAATGCGGATAAATTGTGGCCACAAAAATACGGTCGTGTGCATGAGGCCTAATGCAAAATCTGTAACAAGGGCGTCCACTTACCATGTGCCATTTATATACTGGTGTCTTCATATGTGGCAGCCGGGCCATTGGGTAGTGGCCATTGTATCATTGTATGTGTCTAGTCATAGGGAAGATATTTTACTGCACACACTGGGCTTCCTGTCTCATACTTAGGGGTTGGCTCTATTGCTTTGCACCATTTGGTTCCTGAGTTCCAATCCAGGGGCCACGTCTACATAAAGTTTGTATGTTCCCCCGTACTTGCATGTGTTTCAACTGGAAATGCCTCCTCTTCAAAAACATATTATAGTTAGTTGTCTTATAAAATTGGCCTAGACTATGGATTGTGTATATACTGAGAGATTGTGAGCCCCAGTGGCGACACGGAGCTATGTGATTGCATTCTGTAATGGTGCTATATAATTAAAGGTTCCCTTAGGACAACCACAGTCCATATGTCCTATAAGGGTCATAGAGGGGAGTCCCCTATCATAGACCTCTATTTGCGTAGCTCGTACTCTGGAGGACTCAGCATGACCATGTATTACAGGCATTTGAATAGGCGCCATGTAACACCACATTTCTCCTGTAGTGGCCACTGCAGTAGAAATGTGCAGCTGCCTACATCTTCATCCTGCGATTACAGCTGATTGCTGGTGGAATCAGCTGCCAGACCTGCAGGTGATCGCTGGCGGATCTGCATTTTGATGGTTTCTACCGTATTAAAATTTGCAACAATTACTGTAAAGGAGTACCCTGATTTTTATGAAGACCTAAAAATAATTAATGGCATTTCTAGAAATGTAATCTAAGGCCACTTTTATTTTCGGCTTTAGTGACCCTTATTATGAATGATTAACTGACAGAGCATGCTGAGACTTGTAGTCCATCAATGCCTGGGCTGCCTTATCCATACACAGACATAGAAAAGTGTAAATATCTTCTTATCCAGCAATATTTCTGCTTATATTCCTCCGAATTAAGAAATGCAACTACTCCGGCGTCTTTCCGCAGTCAGATTATTTTTTTTCCAGCTGTCGTCACCTCTATAGCAAGATATTAGTATATCCAATATGTGAAATAGCTCCATTGCCTGCTACATTGATCAGCTTTTTAATATACATTGTTGACCTTAATGATGCTCTATTGAGATGAGGGCAAGAGTTGTCTGATCAGGTTGAGATTAATTTCCGGCTGCGGCGTCTGAAAATGCATGAAAATGTACTCCCTCTTTTGGTATTGAGCTTGCAGGAGGGCGATGATTGATTGACTAGTTTACAAATGAAGGTGATAAAATTAGTTTGAGATTCACATACATTTCTTAAAACGAGGCTGGCTGCTCGTTCAGACAATGAGGTTTGGACAGATTGTATTGCTGGGTTAGCCAATCTCCTGTACATGTCAAGATTTATAGACCTGAATTGTAAAGTTACAATTGCAGCTGTGACTCTCACGGACGGATCTTCTCAAATTCATCCCCACTTTACTTAAAAAAGCTATTACCGAGTTATAGGCTTCTCCAAAGACTGGATTGTAATACACTGTGTCCCGGCCAGAGAGTCCACCTGTCCAATTCTAACAGTTTAACCTAAGATAACAATGACTATTACATTAATGGGGTGGAACTTATAAAGATAGATAGATAGATAGATAGATAGATAGATAGATAGATAGATAGATAGATAGATAGATAGATAGATAGATAGATAGATAGATAGATAGATAGATAGATAGATATGAGATAGATAGATAGATAGATAGATAGATAGATAGATAGATAGATAGATAGATAGATAGATAGATAGATAGATATGAGATAGATAGATAGATAGATAGATAGATAGATAGATAGATAGATAGATAGATAGATAGATAGATAGATATGAGATAGATAGATAGATAGATAGATAGATAGATAGATAGATAGATAGATAGATAGATAGATAGATAGATAGATAGATATGAGATAGATAGATAGATAGATAGATAGATAGATAGATAGATAGATAGATATGAGATAGATAGATAGATAGATAGGATAGATAGATAGATAGATAGATATGCGATAGATGATAGATAGATAGATAGATAGATAGATAGATAGATAGATAGATAGATAGATAGATAGATAGATAGTCTCGCTATCTCTAACCCAGTACTGATAAATAAGGCAGACTGGAGAATGACATGATGTGACTGCTGCCATGCTGCTTCTCCCCTTCTTTGTTGTCGGCAGGGTGCCAGTCCAGAAGAGTTGAACAGTTGTCTCATGTCTGACAGTTTGGTTACTATGGATACATTGCCTAACAACCAAAGTTGTTCAAAAGGCTTGTTTGGCAGCAAGTCCCTAGCAACCAGTCTGTCTCAGTAGTGTCTGTCTCAGATTACTTAAGTCTTTGAATAACGGTAGAAACATCTATTTGTAGGGCCTTAACTTACCATCAGAGGAGTAGCTAAGTTTTCCTTTACCCGGTGTAAAGATTCAGCTTTCAGCTCTGGCCCTGTATCTTAATAACCTGGCCGAGGCAGACTGCCTTGCTGGAGCCCCCCCCCCCCCCCCCCCCCCATTGTTAGGGTCCAAAATCAAAAGACTTGCTCATTTACCATCCAGTCTTGACACTTAGGATGAAGCAAAGTATTTTTGTAGAGAGAAGAAAAATGTTGCCCCTCGGCATAAAATCATAGTCTCAATTTTCAGACCATAAAAACGGCATTAGGGGTAATTTATTTTCCCCTCAAAATCTGCACTAGCGCGCACCTCTAAATGCTAGTTACATCCATGTATTATTACATTTTTAGTTAAAATGCCTTTTTAAAAATTTTAATAGCAAGTTTAAAAACCCCACTAATTTCTGTAAAAAAAAAGTTTGTCTTGTGCAAAATTGTTTATAGAAAATAGATTTTATTGTAATTTTTTACCTCTTTTTATTTTTTAACGTCCCACAAAGAGACTTTAACTTTTAACTTTTTTTTTTACTTACAATGTACTGACATATTTCTGTTTGCTGGCACATTGTACCTGCGCCAGGTATAGCAACATGCACAGGCAACTGTTAGGGCACAACACTGGGAGTCCTTTATCAGGTCCTAGGCTGTTTACATAGTAATGGCGGCCACATCGCCGGGACTGGATTACAAGGGGTCCCCCTTGCTCAATGATTTAGATGGTGATACTAAAATGGTTAAAGAGTTGTCTTATGATGAAAACCCCTGTCCATATACACTATTGGGGCATATGGATGTCATAGAAGGGAATCCCTCATTTGGGACCCCCTTCTATGTGCCGAACCGGAGAGCCGGTCCGGTGGATTTGACCCGTCCCTGTCTCCAGTTAGGGAGATGCTTGGCCCGAATAGACTTCCCCCGGCAAAATCCGATGTTTGCCAGGGTGCTTGCAGCCTTAATCTGAAAGGGGTTGCCTCTGATGAGACGATCCCTTTAACTATTGGGTACAAAGCTTTCCCTGACCCCATCAGTCGCAGCCTGGAGATACTATCTTGTATAATAGTACGTCAAGGTGCGTAATAGTCTCCCTTTCATCCATAAGGGTTAATCAGAAGGTATATTAAAGACGTGAATCTCTGCTTCGATTGGTGGGGCATCTTGACTAATATGGACATGGGGTGCAAAAATATCAATCCGATGCGATCCTTGAATAATTACATTGTAGGAGGAAATGCCCTTGAATAAATATAAGGTATGTTACTGAAATAAGACTCGTCTTTGATTGGTGGGAGCCACTTGAGTATTATGAAGAAGGGGTTCAAAAACATCAATCCCAGCCTGACATCTCTTCTTCATCATATTGGAAGTTTGCGACTCAACTAGTACAAGGTTATTGTAATTTCTCTCACCGGCCTTCACTGTTTTTCAATTCCCCCGCGCTCACCGGGGACTTAAGAAACCTCAGACGTAGATTCTTTTCAAAGGTTTGTATATGTTTACGGCACTTCTATTTTTCAAGTCATCCAATCGAGGTGCCTGTTAGTCTACAATTGTCTCCCATCTTTCTCTGTGTGTCGGGATAAAATGGTCTGATGGATCACTTCCCCCGGTGTCACAGCTCAGGACGGGTGACAATCAGTGAACTGATTGTGTCTGCCGCTCCGCATATCTGTAATTGATTGCCTAAACCTGAGGACTCTTTTCTACCACTTGATATGATGAAACATTGGAGGAAAATCACTCTCAACGAGGAGGAGTCGGGATCATTAGTTATTTAGCTCTCGGCTGGCTCTTCGCTCGTCTCCTGCGTGGATTGTCCCACAAGTGCACATTATGGTAATCAGACAGAATGTATGTATACGAATCAATCAAACGGGAGCCCGTCACAAGAGTTATGACACCGCAAAGTCTGTTTGTAACTTTTGATTTATGGAAGGATTTCTGTTCTCTAAATTGGGACTGAGGCATCTCGGGATGAGTTAACCCTTGTTCTCCTCACCTTTTGAAAGTGTAACCTCTTAAGTCGGTCATATATGAAGAGATTTCTTGAAGATTCCATAAAGATTTAATATCTGACACCGATGGGAGTGATTGTTGCTGATGTACTGTAACAATCTCTCTCTATTTTTTTAGTCAGTGTATGGTAGCCGATATCCTTCTAATGCCCGCTGGCCACTGTGGACATGATAACAACAGGGGAAGACTATGTGGTCGGGCAGTGACCAAAAACCCATCAGCTGTGATGGTCCACAAGCCCAACATTCAACTCTATGCAGGCATCACGGTCTAGCAGTGGACCCCATTTTTACCTGTAGGAGGCCCAGGTGACTTTTCGATTCACATGTCTGACACTACATTGGTTTTCCCAAGGATGACTTATATAGATCAAATATCAAACTAAAGTCCCAACTACTCTGACCCCCGTTAGATTCTGAAGACAGGGGTGCCTAGTCCCTTTTTCTAGCAAAAAAGTGACTAGGTCGCTCTCCATTAAATCCAATGGCTGCATTCTCCCATTGACTGATGTTGAGGGACATCTCATTCGGCCGAAAAAAATTTGTGCACCCTTATTCTTGGGATGGATGCAGAGGCATACCTAAAAAAAAAACTAGTCCATAGTAGGGATAAAAAGACGCTCCCCTTATGGTGCTGGATAATGGCAACCTGGACAGAAGGAACGGCTACGTGAATGCCCGCGTCTTCCCCTCTCTAGGATTTTTGTGACAATTCCCCGTTTTTCTTTTTGATAACATGGCAAAACCTTAGGAGAAGGGAGTACATTGCAGGTTCTCAGCACCCAAGAGCTTAAGATTTGGGACCAACATTTACTGGGCTCTCTCTCTCACATGGGCAGACTCTGTGGTCCATACACCCTTGGAGAAATTAAGTCAAAGTCCCAGGGGTTGCCCCCCCCCCACCCCACCAATATGACTTTTTTTTTTATTCTTTATTTTTGTATCAAAAACAATAACAGTGAACAGACATAAACATAGATAAATATTTTAAACCACCCATACCCACCGGAGAAAGAGGACCAGGAGGACATATCTAGTCTATATACTATAGATCTTTTGTGCGAGATTCCATTAATAGGCATCACCGTACTTGCCTGGTGATGTCACTTTTCCTTGCCCGGGTTTCCAATGACATGTACGTCCATTCCTGATGTATAACATTAATGTGATTTTCTGTAATATAATTAACATAAATACTCACTATCTTTGTATTTAAAAAATTGGGGCTCATTGGTCACTTGCAGCCCAAATATATGTTCCTAAATTCCTATTCGATTTTTTTCCCCATTTCAAATATAGATGTAATTGACAAATGAAAATATTTGTTTACAAGTTGATGACTTTAAAAAATAACATTTTTCAAAAAGTTTAAAAGGTCTGACCTCATTTCTGAATTGCTCATGTATATTATATGAAATAAGGGACACCCAAGAATAACCTGCTCTGGACATTACAATTCCCCTTGGGCTTCCAGTTATATGATCATTGTAACATAAATTTCAGCCCTCTATGGCCCAATACTGTGGCCTAATCTTTGAACGGCTCCCTCATCTCATTTTGTTTTTTGTTGGTGTATTAAACTTTTACTACAAGATCATTTTCATTATTTTTGACATTAGAATGTGATTAGTGGGCAATAAAAATGTCTTACATATATCAGGGGTAACCTCATACAGCAGTGCCTCATCACCTAATTAAAGCAATAACCCTAATTTATCATGACCCTGCTGTTCCAAATGAAGCCTGGACATTCATTCCTGTTTATCTAGAGGCATTCCAATCGAATATTTATTGCTGGGATTGATCATGGAGGACAAAGAAAATGTGTCAGGTCTTCAGGCAGAATTCACAGCCAACCACAGGACAACATTTCAGCTATTGTTTTTAAAGTGTGTGTCCATGCCCCCCTCATATCACTTGATTGCAACTCTATCTATCTATCTATCTATCTATCTATCTATCTATCTATCTATCTATCTATCTATCTATCTATCTATCTATCTATCTATCTATCTATCTATCTATCTATCTATCTATCTATCTATCTATCTAGTGCTCCAGGCCCTTCAGGAAAACAAACTCTTTGCTAAATCCGAAAAATGTGTGTTTGGGGTGCAGGAAATTTTTGGGTCAAATCCTCACTCCTCATGAATTCCGCATGGACCCTGCTAAGGTTCAGGCTGTGGTTGAATGGGTCCAACCTGCCTCCCTGAAGGCGTTACAGTGCTTCCTGCGGTTTGCTAATTATTACAGGAGATTCACTACTAACTTCTCGGTCATTGCTAAGCCTCTTACTGATCTTACTTGCAAAGGTGCTGATCTCCTCCACTGGCCTCCAGAGGCGTTCCAGGCTTTTGAGAACCTTAAGAAGTGCTTTATCTCTGCCACAGTGCTGATTCAGCCTAACCAAATGGAGCCATTCATCGTGGAGGTTGACGCCTCCGAGGTGGGAGTGAGTGCTGTCTTGTCCCAGGGTACCAGGTCCCTCACCCATCTCCATCCCTGTGCCTACTTCTCCAGGAAGTTCTCGCCCACTGAGAGTAACTATGACGTGGGCAACCGCAAACTCTTAGCCATTAAATGGGCATTTGAAGAGTGGCGCCACTTCTTGGAGGGGGCTAGGCACCAGGTAACGGTCCTTACCGACCACAAGAAACTGGTCTTCCTAGAATCTGCCCGGAGGCTAAACCCGAGACAAGCTCGATGGGCGTTGTTTTTTACCAGATTCAACTTTGTGGTCACCTATAGAGCTGTGTCTAAAAATATTAAAGCTGATGCACTGTCGCGTAGCTTCATGGCCAGCCCTCCTTCGGAGGAAGATCCTGCTTGTGTTTTGCCTCCAGGTATAATAATATCCTCTGTTGATTCTGACTTAGTCTCTGAAATTGCGGCTGATCAAGGTTCAGCTCCCGGGAACCTTCCTGAGAACAAGCTGTTTGTTCCCCTGCAATTCCGGCTAAGGGTACTCAGGGAAAATCATGACTCTGCACTATCTGGCCATCCTGGCATCCTGGGTACCAAGCACCTCATTGCTAGAAACTATTGGTGGCCTGGGTTGCCTAAAGACGTTAAGGCCTACGTCGCCGCTTGTGAAATTTGTGCTAGGTCCAAGACTCCTAGGTCCCGACCAGCGGGCTTACTATGTTCTTTGCCCATTCCCCAGAGACCTTGGACCCATATCTCCATGGATTTTATCACCGATCTGCCTCCATCTCAAGGCAAGTCGGTGGTGTGGGTTGTAGTAGACCGCTTCAGTAAGATGTGCCACTTTGTGCCCCTCAAGAAACGACCCAATGCCAAGACGTTAGCTACCTTGTTTGTCAAACACATCCTGCGTCTCCATGGGGTTCCTGTCAATATTGTTTCTGACAGAGGGGTACAATTTGTTTCATTGTTTTGGAGAGCTTTCTGTAAAAAGTTGGAGATAGATCTGTCCTTCTCCTCGGCCTTCCATCCTGAAACTAATGGCCAAACTGAGAAGACTAATCAGTCTCTAGAACAGGGGTCTCAAACTCGGCCGGGTAAGTGGGCCGCATATAGAAAAAATGGGAAGTTGACGGGCCACATTACTTTCAAATTTGATACAATACAAAATTATTGTTAATCAATTAGTTATTTGAACTACTATAACACTATATTACTATAATCATAATACTACATTACTATAATAATAATACTACATTACTATAATAATACCGCTAGGTTTAAAATTTGAGATATTTCTCCACGTGCTTATTTCAACAATCCAGCTTTCCAGTTTAAGTGTCGCTAAATGCAGTCTGGCGGCTCAGTTAGCACACATGTCAAGATTGGGCAGCCCCTTTTTAGGTAGTGCCGCAGTGCCCTCTGTGGATGCTGCCGCAGTGCCCTCTGTGGATGCTGCCGCAGTGCCCTCTGTTGTTGCTGCCGCAGTGCCCTCTGTGGATGCTGCTGCAGTGCCCTCTGTAGATGCTGCCACAGTGCCCTCAGTTGATGCTGCCACAGTGTCCTCCGCAGATGCTGCCACAGTGCCCTCCGCAGATGCTGCCACAGTTCCCTCCGCAGATGCTGCCACAGTGCCCTCCGCAGATGCTGCCACAGTGCCCTCCGCAGATGCTACCACAGTGATGTCAGGGGCTTGCCCAGAGCTGGAGTCCCGGAGCAGAGCCGCTTCTGGCACTCTGCCTGGGATTCTAGCTCTGCTCCTGACATCTCTGTCCATATATGGACAGAGATGTCAGGGGCAACCCCAGAGCTGGAGTCCCGGGCAGAGCGCTAGTAGGCTCTTCCTGTGACTCCAGCTGTGCTCCTGATCCACTGGGACTCCTGCTCTGGGGAAGCCCCTGACATCATTGTCGATTTATGGACAGCGATGTCAGAGGCTTCCCCAGAGTCCCGGAGCAGAGCCGATAATAGCGCTCTGCCCGGGATTCCACTCTGGGGAAGACCCTGACACACTGTCCATATATGGGCAGCGATGTCAGGGAATTCCACAGAGTCCCGGAGCAGAGCCTGTACTAGCGCTCTGACCGGGACACCGGCTCTGGGGAAGCCCCAGACATCGCTGTTCATATGTGGACAGCGATGTCAGGGAATTCCACAGAGTCCCGGAGCAGAGCCGATACTAGCGCTCTGCCCGGGACTCCGCTCTGGGCAAGACCCTGACACTCTGTCCATATATGGACAGCGATGTCAGGGAATTCCGCAGCGTCCCGGAGCAGAGCCGATACTAGCGCTCTGCCCGGGACTCCGCTCTGGGGAAGACCCTGAGACACTGTCCATATATGGGCAGCGATGTCAGGGAATTCCACAGAGTCCCGGAGCAGAGCCTGTATTAGCGCTCTGCCCGGGACTCCAGCTCTGGGGAAGCCCCAGACATCGCTGTTCATATGTGGACAGCGATGTCAGGGAATTCCTTAGTCTCGGAGTAGAGCCGATACTAGCGGCTCTGTGTCCTGCGGGCCGCAGATGACAGCCCCAGGGGCCGCAATCGCGCCTGCGGGCCGCGCGCTTGGGACCCCGCTTTAGAACAATATTTAAGGTGTTTTATCTCTGACTGTCAATATGATTGGGTCTCCTTCATTCCCCTCGCCGAATTTTCCCTTAATAACCGGGTCAGTAACTCGTCAGGGGTCTCCCCCTTTTTCTGTAATTTTGGATTTAATCCACGGTTCTCCTCCGTTTCACCGTGTGGTTCCAACAATCACGAGGTAGATGTCGTTCATCGGGAACTGTGCACTCTCTGGGCACAGGTTCAGAAGAACCTAGAGGCATCCCAGAGCATACAAAAGACTCAGGCAGATAGAAGACGTTCTGCTAACCCTTTGTTTGTGGTCGGGGATCTGGTGTGGCTGTCTTCAAAAGATTTGCGCCTTAAGGTTCCGTCCCAAAAATTTGCTCCCCGGTTTATAGGGCCATACAAGGTCATTGAGGTCCTTAACCCTGTTTCCTTTCCGGCTGGAGTTACCCCCGTCTTTTCAAATACACAACGTGTTTCATGCCTCCCTCCTGAAACGCTGCTCCCCGTCCTTGGTTACCTCGAGGAAACCTCCGATCCCTGCTCTCACCCCTGAAGGGGTAGAATTCGAGGGGGCCAAGATTGTGAACAGCAGGATGGTCCAAGGTTCCCTCCAGTACCTGGTCCATTGGAGAGGATACGGTCCTGAGGAGAGGACTTGGGTACCTGCCCGGGATGTTCACGCTGGGGTATTGCTCAGGAGGTTCCAGCTTCGGTTCCCCAATAAGCCAGGTCCACCTAGGAAGGGTCCAGTGGCCCCTCATAAAAGCTTCTGTGTCGACGCCCGTGGTTATTCAGTCTGCATCTGCTCCTAGGTCTGTTAGAGTGATTCGATCTGCTACCACTCAAACTGGTAGGCTGAGGAATGGGAGAACCTATCACAGCCTGGCCAGACGGTTGTAGCTCCCGCCCTCGGTCTATGTATACCTTCATTTGCTTCTTGTCTTTGCCTGTGATTCTCTCTTGTTTCCTGGCTCTGCTGTTCCAGCTATTACTATTGACCTCAGCTTCATTTTGACCCTGGCTTTATTGACTACGCTCCTGCTCTGCGTTTGGTACCTCGTACACTCCTGGTTTGACTCGGCTCGTTCACTACTCTTGTTGCTCACGGTGTTGCCGTGGGCAACGGCCCCATTTCCCTTAGCTTCTGTGTACCCTTGTCTGTTTGTCTCTCGTGCATGTATTGAGCGTAGGGACCGTCGCCCAGTTGTACGCCGTCGCCTAGGATGTGTCGTGCAAGTAGGCAGGGACTGAGTGGCGTGTAGATTAGGGCTCACCTGTCTGTCTCCTTACCCCGTCATTACAGCACTGTTATGTGATTGCTACATTTATATGGGCACTGTTATGTGTTTGGAACATTTATATGGGCACTGTTATGTGATTGCTACATTTATATAGGCACCGTTATGTGATTGCTACATTTATGTGGGCACTGTTATGTAATTATTACATTTATATGGGCACTGTTATGTGGTTGCTACATTTACATGGGCAGTGTTATATGATTGATACATTTATATGGACACTGTTATGTAATTGCTACATTTATATGGGGACTGTTATATAATTGCTTTATTTATATGGGCACTCTTATGTGATTACTACATTTATATGGGCACTGTTATGTAATTGCTACATTTATATGGGCACTGTTATGTGATTGCGACATTTATATGGGCACTGTTATGTAATTGCTACATTTATATGGGCACTGTTATATGATTGCTACATTTATAAAGGCACTGTTATATGACTACTACATTTATATGGGTACTGTTATTGCTACATTTATATGGGCACTGTTATGTGGTTACTGCATTTACATGGGCACTGTTATGTAATTGCTACATTTATATGGGCACTGTTATGTAATTACTACGTTTATATGGGCACTGTTATGTGGTTACTACATTTATATGGGCACTGTTATGTAATTGCTACATTTATATCTGCACTGTTATGTGGTTGTGACATTTATATGGGCACTGTTATGTGATTGCTACATTTATATGGTACTGTTATGTAATTGCTACAGTTATATGGGCACTGTTATATGGTTGCTACATTTACATGGGCAGTGTTATATAATTGCTACATTTATATGGGCACTGTTATGTAATTGCTACACTTATATGGGCACTGTTATGTAATTGCTTCATTTATATGGGCACTGTTATGTGATTACTACATTTATATGGGCACTGTTATGTAATTTCTACATTTAAAATGGCACTGTTATGTGATTACTACATTTATATGGGCACTGTTATGTAATTGTTACATTTATATGGGCACTGTTATGTAATTGCTACATTTATATGGGCACTGTTATGTGATTGCGACATTTATATGGGCACTGTTATGTAATTGCTACATTTATATGGGCACTGTTATATGATTGCTACATTTATAAAGGCACTGTTATATGACTACTACATTTATATGGGTACTGTTATTGCTACATTTATATGGGCACTGTTATGTGGTTACTGCATTTACATGGGCACTGTTATGTAATTGCTACATTTATATGGGCACTGTTATGTAATTACTACGTTTATATGGGCACTGTTATGTGGTTACTACATTTATATGGGCACTGTTATGTAATTGCTACATTTATATGGGGACTGTTATATAATTGCTTTATTTATATGGGCACTCTTATGTGATTACTACATTTATATGGGCACTGTTATGTAATTGCTACATTTATATGGGCACTGTTATGTGATTGCGACATTTATATGGGCACTGTTATGTAATTGCTACATTTATATGGGCACTGTTATATGATTGCTACATTTATAAAGGCACTGTTATATGACTACTACATTTATATGGGTACTGTTATTGCTACATTTATATGGGCACTGTTATGTGGTTACTGCATTTACATGGGCACTGTTATGTAATTGCTACATTTATATGGGCACTGTTATGTAATTACTACGTTTATATGGGCACTGTTATGTGGTTACTACATTTATATGGGCACTGTTATGTAATTGCTACATTTATATCTGCACTGTTATGTGGTTGTGACATTTATATGGGCACTGTTATGTGATTGCTACATTTATATGGTACTGTTATGTAATTGCTACAGTTATATGGGCACTGTTATATGGTTGCTACATTTACATGGGCAGTGTTATATAATTGCTACATTTATATGGGCACTGTTATGTAATTGCTACACTTATATGGGCACTGTTATGTAATTGCTTCATTTATATGGGCACTGTTATGTGATTACTACATTTATATGGGCACTGTTATGTAATTTCTACATTTAAAATGGCACTGTTATGTGATTACTACATTTATATGGGCACTGTTATGTAATTGTTACATTTATATGGGCACTGTTATGTAATTGCTACATTTATATGGGCACTGTTATGTGATTGCGACATTTATATGGGCACTGTTATGTAATTGCTACATTTATATGGGCACTGTTATATGATTGCTACATTTATAAAGGCACTGTTATATGACTACTACATTTATATGGGTACTGTTATTGCTACATTTATATGGGCACTGTTATGTGGTTACTGCATTTACATGGGCACTGTTATGTAATTGCTACATTTATATGGGCACTGTTATGTAATTACTACGTTTATATGGGCACTGTTATGTGGTTACTACATTTATATGGGCACTGTTATGTAATTGCTACATTTATATCTGCACTGTTATGTGGTTGTGACATTTATATGGGCACTGTTATGTGATTGCTACATTTATATGGTACTGTTATGTAATTGCTACAGTTATATGGGCACTGTTATATGGTTGCTACATTTACATGGGCAGTGTTATATAATTGCTACATTTATATGGGCACTGTTATGTAATTGCTACACTTATATGGGCACTGTTATGTAATTGCTTCATTTATATGGGCACTGTTATGTGATTACTACATTTATATGGGCACTGTTATGTAATTTCTACATTTAAAATGGCACTGTTATGTGATTACTACATTTATATGGGCACTGTTATGTAATTGTTACATTTATATGGGCACTGTTATGTGATTGCTACATTTATATAGGCTCTGTTATGTAATTGCTACATTTCGATGGGCACTGTTATGTGATTGCGACATTTATATGGGCACTGTTATGTAATTGCTACATTTATATGGGCACTGTTATGTGATTGCTACATTTATATGGGCACTGTTATGTAATTGCTACATTTATATGGACACTGATATCTGGTTGCTACATTTATATGGGCACTGTTATATGATTAATACATTTATATGGGCACTGTTATGTAATTGCTACATTTATATGGACACTGTTATGTAATTGCTACATTTATATGGGCACTGTTATGTAATTGCTACATTTATATGGACACTGTTATGTAATTACTACATTTATATGGACACTGTTATGTAATTGCTACATGCATAAGGACACTGTTATGTAATTACTACATGCATAAGGGCACTGTTATCTGATTACTACATTTATATGGGCACTGTTATGTGATTGCAGCATTTATATGGGCACTGTTTTGTAATTGCTACATTTATATGGGCACTGTTATCTGGTTGCTACATTTATATGGGCACTGTTATGTGATTGCTACATTTATATGGGCACTCTTATGTAATTGCTACATTTATATAGTACTTAGTGAAAACAAAAAATAAGACACATATGGCGTTCCCCTGGGGTAATAACGTTTTGACCATGGGTATATTTGCAAATTGGTGAAACATGAAGGCTCACCTGATGGGGTTGTGCTGGCTGGTCGGCCTGCCAGTGCATTTATATGGGCACTGTTATGTGATTGCTACATTATTATGGGCACTGTTATGTAATTGCTACATTTATATGTGCACTGTTATATGATTGCTATATTTATATGGGCACTGTTATGTGGTAGCTACATTAATATGGGCGACGTTATGGCAGACACTTCTATTTCGGCACTGACATGTGATTGGAATTGTTATGGGGGCCTGACTAGGCATGGACACTTTGACTAATACACACTGTTGTCTTTTGATTGTGCGCTGCTTAATTATAAAAACATCAGGTGATTTCAAAATTCTAGATGCGAAAAAAAGAATATTCTAGGACTAGGGCAAGAAGTTATTCGACACACCAGAGAAATTGTGGCACTTGGAAGATGGATTGAGTATTAAAAAGGTTTACACAGTCTCTTTTAATTTTTCACAGCAGCCAATGCTGGGTGTTTCTACTGTTATCTGCGGAGAAAATACAATGTAAGTACCCATTTTGCAAGAAAAAGTACATAGGATGACAGAGCACCCATTAACACCACTGGCCATACATGACGTTCCTTGGATTTAACCAGTGCCTTACGATCCTCTACTGTTAAGATCCATACTGGATATCAGCTTGAGATATTAGAGGTAGGTCTTCTGTAGGCGACGAGTCTTCTACTAGCTCAACAAGTCCCATTAGGGTATACAATAGAGGGCAGTACATGTAGTACTGCCATCAGGGGCCCAGGCAATAGGGGGCTAGAACACACCTGTGGGTTGTCACCCACCCATTACCCACCAGTCGCTGCATGGAAGCTGCAAAGATTCACTTAAAAAATGCAATGGTATACGAACCCGGTTCTCAACATGGTGCCCTTCATTTTTCATTACTGTAAATGGCCCCAATTAGTACTCCCCTCCCCAAGGGCTTGAAAGGCTTCCTCAACCCATTTTATTCACCTTACTTTGGCGATAAGTGGGATAACTGTGTCTGAGAAGAAGTATGAAAGCTTTCCTCAGGTGCCCATCATTGACACAATAGGGTATAAGATGGAGGTTGATGGACGCCATAGGGAGCTCAGGTACCCTGACCATGTGTCTATATGGGACCCACAATGTTTCTGATGTTGGCCCTGCCCATTCAATATGAAATGTTTTGCTAAATTATTAGATCCATTGGCCCATTTCTTGAATCGTAGAGAGATGCAATGGCGGTCACTCGTGGAGCCAAGTTCGCATTTGCAGCTGGTTAGACTTCCGTCATTTCATCTGCACATCATTGAAAAATCTGCATAATTATTTTTACGATATAAGTTGTTGGCTGCCAGGAAAGTCCGAGTCAGCGCCTTTGTCTTCAGGCTTTCTAAATTATTAACCAGTATTGGCCGGGCAAATAGAAGATGCAAACAGTTTGTTGAATCCCAATTAAAGGCTCAGCAATGTTGTCATTTGCAATCATCTCACTATAAAAACAGGCCGTACACGGGCAAAGAAAATCTTTTGAACTTGTGATCTGCTGTGGGCTTGATTTGTCACATAGGGTCGCCGGTCAGGGCAGAGGTGACTGTCTTGGTCAATATAAATGTCCAAGAGGACATGATCTTTTTTTTGAGAGATTATATTCTCAGGAGGGATTAAAAAAGGATTAAATTCAATCAGTGATTGTAGAGTTTAACCTCATCATCACCGGAGGGATGTGATCCACATGCAAAATAAAGGATGCAATGGTTTCTCCCAATTCTGGTCATGATCCAATTATTTTAAATTTTTTTCCAGTAGGAGATTTTTTGAAGTATTTTCCCCTCGCTCTATTGATATCACTTGTGTTGTTGACCACATAGTCATTGATCTGGTACCATGTACAACCAATATGATTGTGAGAAAAGCAAGAATAACTTTTTTCCGCCAAAAACATTTTGGAGCTACCTTGCCTATTGCGCCTGACTTAAAGGGGAAATCCAGCACAAAGCCATCTTCTGATATATCAGTGATATTCCATTATATGTTATACTTGGTGGTCCATAATCTCAAAATTGCCTGGATTTTTAATTCTACACTAGCACAAGAACCGTGTTGGATCTGACTCTGTCCAAAGGGGTATGGGCACCGTTGCCCCTCAATTACAGAATTGACAGTTCCGAGCTAATGGACTCTTACATCTTTACTATGACATATCCAGGACCGGATTATAGGGAGGACACACGCGGCCAATGCTCCAGGCCCTCCACCACCTTGTGGACCTTATTAGCAGAGGTCTCTATCTTAAGTAGTAGGAGGTTGATCGTCAACGTTTTCAAATTGGCCATAAGGGGAAGGTAGACAGTACCAGGACTGTATATTATTAAATTATTATCAGTAGGCAGTATCAATATATTGTCTAACCCTACAAAGAAAGGCACAAAATGGAGCTGCACTTTAAGAATCCAAAAATAATTCTTTCTAAAAGCCTCAAATCAAATGTTGATATGGGATTTATGATTTTTTTTCCCCCGTTTGATCCAAACAATGAAGGTCTTTCATGGGCTGTTGACCTAAACGAGTTCTCACTGATCATTAATTATGCTCCGAGCATAGATTGATATAATGATGGATATGACTGGTGTCCATGTTCAGGAAGGTGTCATCAGTGGCACCCCAGTACTTCTAGTCATTCGCTGTGGCCCCCCGTGGCCCCAGGGCCACAGAGATCAGAGAGTAGAGGTTTGATGCTGATGAAGGATTACAGTTCAGGGTGTATTGATGGATGACATAGCTGGAGGTCTCCGGATTTTTAGATGTGAACACCTTTCCCAGCAAGGGGTCTTTTAAGCTGAAGGTCTTGTAGAAAATCTGACAATGTCACAGCTTCTCCCATCAGGTCAGTGACAATAAAAAAAATACAGACAATTAGATTTGAACTAATAATTGTGTAGATGTACGGACGCTTCTTCTGACCTGTGTTGCTCCATCTTTAAACGCTGCCGTGCCATCAGGCCATGGTCTAAATCTGGCCATAGCAGTAGAGTACAGTGGATTTTATAATACACAACACACATACCGTAGTCCCCTTTTTTTTTCTTGTTTTAATTTGTCAACACTTTTTAGATCTCCGCTTCCTGTCAATGAATTAAATGTTTTTTATTTACATCCAGAGAGTGAAAACCCATCCTAGTCATATCCAATTGTCACGAGCGTTCGGCTTATCGCATTATATCAGAAGTTTCGAGTCCTGATTGAGCCCCTGGATGTAAACAATGAGTGGGGAATTCATTAATGGCTATACGCCAGTATTGTGGTGGTAAAAAGCCGCAAATTATGGTGCACGCCATATTTGCTCAATAATTTGTGACTTTTTGCTCTTTTATGCTGTCTCCATCTCCACCCGCGGCCCAGGAAATTACTTTTGTTACATCAGAACCTGGCATAAATTACAGCAGAAATAAACGCCAACTCGTAGCTGCCATATATTTCTCTTTCTGCCGCACAGACAGCCAGAGATGCGTGTAATTTATTAAGAGTGTCTCCTACTCTGAAGGACCTGACAAGTCCACGCGTTCCACAAACTGCCCATTGATTTCCATACTGAATGTGTAATTCAAAATTTCTCCTGTGGGGGGCGCTGCAGAGGAATTGAGCATGTAGTGCCAGGTAGTCACACACATTATAGCTGATTGCCGGGGGTCTAAGCAGAAGGACACCCTGTGAACAGCTTATTATAGGGGCACCTATCTAACAAAAAGGGATTGTCCAAAGCGGTGAACCCCTTCAAAAGATGTCCACAAAGGTCATTTCAGTGCTTATAGCAAATATCAATCGGATGCTGCCATTTTGAATACACTAATACTGGGCAGCGTCCCTGAAATTTTAGGTCTCATGCATACCACCGTAGCCAGGTTCACAACCGTGATTTTCGGGTCGGCCGGCAACACGGAGTGTCAGCAAATGGCGGGCTGTGCTCATGGCCGCGGCCACTGTTTTCAACGAGCCTGGGTCGCAGAACACGGCCGTAATAAGGCTTGCCCGTTCTTTCTGTGGTCCGGGCTCCGGGGCCATACATGGACCATGGAAACCACGGTTGTGTGCATGGCCCCATAGGAATGAATGGGGCCGCAATTCTCCCGTGGATTTTCGGGGGAATTGCGGCCGCAAAAGCACGTTCGTGTGCATGGGGCCTAAGTGTCCTGCATCCCGACTGTTACTTGTTTTCAATGCTGTGTGATGAGATGTCGTCCGTAGTGACATCATTGCAGTTGACAGCAACTTTCTGATGAGGTCACATGACATATGATCACTATCGATGATCATGGTATCTCACAGCATCACAAACAAGGATTCGTAGGGGGAATCGGCAAGTTTATTATTTTTTCTATCTTAGGCCCTAAAAAGCCTTTATATAAATTCCTGGAAATCCCCTTTAAGTCCATATTACCAAAACAATCGGTTCTGATCAAGGGAAATTTTGTACGGTCATCACGTTTAATGTGACACAAGAAAATACATGTGAATTTCCACCTGGACAATCATTCCCATCATTCCAAATAACTTTCAATATAAGGCAGCGCCGTTCTGATGGTGAAAAATATTGTAACCTTGGTCGGATTGGGGTGAAATTGTCGCATCTATGGCCAGACTAATGGCTGCATGTATCATAACCGACTCAGAGAGGGAGTGTCTTTGTTGCCCATAGCAACCAATCAGTGTCTACTTTTCATTATTGTGATACAGTTTAGAAAATGTAAGCTGTCCTCTGATTGGTTGCTATAGGCACAATGACCACTCCTTCCTTGACACGACGGATAAGAGTCATGGTTACTGTCATATTGTACAAACAGTTCGCCAGTCTGTCCGCTACGGCAGCTTGCGCCAGAT